>NC_084549.2:39207500-39480000 GCF_033978685.3 Nerophis lumbriciformis | reverse complement strand
AATACGAGGCTGTGGGGAAAGCCGACGAAATGGTCAGTCGTTTGTTCCGCACACTTTACCGACGAAAGCTATGCTACGACAGAGGTGGCAAGAATGTGTGGATATCCTGCGACACTCAAAGCAGATGCTGACATCAACTCCAATACTGGACAGATCAGCTTTCAGGAAAAGAGAGCGGATGAGGGTATGTCTACAGAATATATTAATTGATGAAAACTTTATTCATTACTCGCGGTTGTACGTAAATTGTTATACATAAACTGTGTTTACCAATGATTTAGCTTAAAAACATTTATTTTTTTCAATCATTCGAGTACATTCGGGTAGTCTTGTTTAATGCAGTATTTTGTGTCTACTTAGGTATGGTTAACCTGAGTGCTGAAATCGTGGAAAAATATATGTTCTTAGCGCGCCTGAAATGGGCTGTCTGCACTCTCAAATTGCATGTTGTTGCCAAATGTATTTCATATGCTATAAACCTAGTTCATAGTTGTTAGTTTCCTTTAATGCCAAACAAACACATACCAATCGTTGGTTAGAAGGCGATCGCCGAATTCGTCCTCGCTTTCTCCCGTGTCGCTGGCTGTCGTGTCTTTTTTGTTGGTTTCACTTGCATACGGTTCAAACCGATATGGCTCAATAGCTTCAGATTCTTCTTCAATTTCGTTTTCGCTACCTGCCTCCACACTACAACCATCCGTTTCAATACATGCGTAATCTGTTGAATCGCTTAAGCCGCTGAAATCCGAGTCTGAATCCGAGCTAATGTCGCTATACCTTGCTGTTCTATGCGCCATGTTTGTTTGTATTGGCATCACTGTGTGACGTCACAGGAAAATGGACGGGTGTATATAACGATGGTTAAAATCAGGCACTTTGAAGCTTTTTTTAGGGATATTGCGTGATGGGTACAATTTTGAAAAAAACTTCGAAAAATAAAATAAGCCACTGGGAACTGATTTTTAATGGTTTTAACCCTTTTGAAATTGTGATAATGTTCCCCTTTAAGGGTTGAATCGTCCATCCTTGTTCTATTCTCTGTCACTATTTTTCTAACCATGCTGAACACCTTCTCTGATGATGCATTCTGCTTCGTCTCCTTGTGGAGTGCGCAGTTGTACACTGCACTCTCTAAAAGCCCTAGATGTTATTGTCACATATGCATGCACAGTAGATGGCAGTATTGTTCTGTTTAAGAGTGTCACAACATTGCTGTTTAAGGCAGACAAACTGCTTCACGGTAGACGAAAACGTGACTGCTGTTGTTTTGTGTTGTTACCATGCTGGGAGGACGTTAATGAAACTGCCTAACAATAAACCCACATATGAAACCAAGAACTCGCCCTCGATCATTCTACAGTTATAATGTGATTGGGCAGGCACGCTGTTTATAATGTGGGAAAGCGGACGTGAGCACAGGCTGTCGACACGTCACTCAGGTCCGCATGGAGCTGGAGGGGTTGTTGCCTCCAGCTCCGCCTGAATTTCGGGAGATTTTCAGGAGAAAATTTATCCCGGGAGGTTTTCGGGAGAGGCGCTGAATTTCGGGAATCTTCCGGAGGGTTGGCAGGTATGGCGCACGCTGTTTGGCATGGGGGAATTCCGCCCTCAATGAAGACTCCCAGGTTTGATGGCAAGGCAAACTGGGAGGCATTTCATCCCACTTCTGACACCAATTGCGTCCAGAAGAAGTGCACACCAAGTCTGATGCTCTTTTTAAACTTTTATTGAGCAACCTATACTAACACAGCTCAACTTATCTCGTTCTTTCCACACGCACGTCTATCCTCACTCCTCATTTCCGCAACAGCAACGCTTCCTCCTTCTTTGCCAATCACCTTACAGGCGTGATACGTTCACAACAAAGAGGATGCAGGATAAAGTGACAGAAATTGAAATTTTTGCATTGTATTATACATCAGGAAGTGTTGTGCAAGAAAGTGTTAAAAATAAAACCATCAAAAGCCATCTGCTTTTTTATAAAATAAGTTAGGTTAAATGAACATATTATTATTATTATTATTATTTATCTTACGGTATATCAAAAATAATTTGAGCAAAATTTAATTGAAATATTGTCGGTGTGGCCCTCCAGCAGTGCTCGGGTTGCTCATGCGGCCCCCGGTAAAAATTAATTGCCCACCCCTTCATTAGATGGAGCTGCGCTAAAGGGAATGTCAACAAAACAGTCAGATAGGTCAGTCAAACTTTAGTAATAGATTACAAACCAATGTTCTGACAACTTTGTTAACTCCCAAAATGAATAAACAGCTGATTTACACTTGTCACGGTAAATCAAACGTTAGTGCAATCACAATATAGTAACACTCGAAATAGTGCAGAGCAATAACAATATATCAATAACTCAACGTTGCTCAAACGTTAATGTCACACAACACAACACACAAAATAAACTTGTACAGCTCACTTTATGAAGTTATTCCACATCCACGAATCCCTCGAATTCTTCTTCTTCAGTGTCCGAATTAAACAGTTGGGCGAATACGGCATCAAAAATGCCCGGTTCCGTCTCGTCGAAGTTGTCATTAATGGAGTCAGTGTCGCTGCTGTTGTCTAGCAGTTCAGTGACAATTCCTGCCTTCCTGAAAGCTCGGACCACAGTTGAGACTGATATATCAGCCCAGGCATTTACGATCCACTGGCAGATAGTGGCGTATGTTGTCCGGCGCTGTCTCCCTGTCTTGGTGAACGTGTGTTCGCCTTCTGTCATCCGTGTTCTACTGCGTGACTGATTGCCTTGAGTTTAAACTCTGTAAGCGTGTCTCTTAATAGGAGCTATTTTGGGGTCTTTACATAAACACACAAATGGAAATGAAACGTCATATATCCCAGCATGCACCGCACGCTTCTTCTTCTTCTACAGGGGCGGCTGCTTATCATAGAAGAAGAAGCACTTCTTCTACAGGGAAAAATAAGTTGCCGGCTGTTTACTGTAGTTGCGAGACCTAAACTTTATGAAAATAACGTTTAGGTTTGTTGTGGCTCAATATTGGTCCATATATAAGGTGCACCGGATTATAAAGTGCACTGTCAGCTTTTGAGAAAATGTGAGGTTTTTAGGTGCGCCTTATAGTGCGGAAAATACGGTATATGAACAAGGATTTTTCTAATGACCTTTATTCTTTCTTCTTTTAAATGCACACAACATTAAAATTGCACTTTTGCCATGGGAGCATCACTATATATTACCGTATTTTCCGAACTATAAGGCACACTTAATATCTTTATTTTTTTTTCAAAACTCGACAGTGCATCTTATAACCCAGTGCGCCTAATGTAAGGAATACGTTTGGTTGAGCTTACTCACCTCAAAGCTATTTTATTTGGTACATGGTGTAATGATAAGTGTGACCAGTCAAACATAAGAGATAAGTGTAGTCAGCACTATGACTGCAATATGTCTCAGGTAAACAACACCAACATTTTAAATGTTCGGTTGAAAATATAGAACATTAAACACGGCACTCAAAAATATATCAACATGTTTTAGTACCACTTTGGTAAGCTATGAAGCCGCAACGCAAAGGCAACTATAGAAGTCCTGAAAAATTGCGCGCATCACCACCGACGCCGTGGTCGATAAGCTTCTTCTTTTTCCTCTATCTTCTTGTTATGTGACATTCATCCTCCGCTTTTGCCATTTCTAATATAAAGTACCGTATTTTTCGGAGTATAAGTCGCTCCGGAGTATAAGTCACACCGGCCGAAAATGCATAATAAAGGAGAAAAAAACATATAAGTCGCACTGGAGTATAAGTCACATTTTTTTCGGAAAATGTATTTGATAAAACCCAACACCAAAAATAGAGATTTGAAAGGCAATTTAAAATAAATAAAGAATAGTGAACAACATGCTAAATAAGTGTACGTTATACAAACCCCGTTTCCATATGAGTTGGGAAATTGTGTTAGATGTAAAAAAAAAAGGAATACAATGATTTGCAAATCATTTTCAACCCATATTCAGTTGAATATGCTACAAAGACAACATATTTGATGTTCAAACTGATAAACATTTTTTTTTGTGCAAATAATCATTAACTTTAGAATTTGATGACAGCAACACGTGACAAAGAAGTTGGGAAAGGTAGCAATAAATACTGATAAAGTTGAGGAATGCTCAATAAACACTTATTTGGAACATCCCACAGGTGAACAGGCAAATTGGGAATAGGTGGGTGCCATGATTGGGTATAAAAGTAGATTCCATGAAATGCTCAGTCATTCACAAACAAGGATGGGGCGAGGGTCACCACTTTGTCAAAAAATGCGTGAGCAAATTGTTGAACAGTTTAAGAAAAACCTTTCTCAACCAGCTATTGCAAGGAGTTTAGGGATTTCACCATCTACGGTTCGTAATATCATCAAAGGGTTCAGAGAATCTGGAGAAATCAATGCATGTAAGCAGCTAAGCCCGTGACCTTCGATCCCTCAGGCTGTACTGCATCAACAAGCGACATCAGTGTGTAAAGAATATCACCACATGGCCTCAGAAACACTTCAGAAACCCACTGTCAGTAACTACAGCTGGTCGCTACATCTGTAAGTGCAAGTTAAAACTGTCCTATGCAAGGCGAAAACACCCAGAAACGCCGTCGGCTTCTTTGGGCCTGAGCTTATCTAAGATGGACTGATACAAAGTGGAAAAGTGTTCTGTGGTCTGACAAGTCCACATTTCAAATTGTTTTTGGAAACTGTGGACGTCGTGTCCTCCGGACCAAAGAGGAAAATAACCATTCGGATTGTTATAGGCGCAAAGTTGAAAAGCCAGCATCTGTGATGGTATGGGGGTGTATTAGTGCCCAAGAAATGGGTAGCTTACACATCTGTGAAGGCGCCATTAATGCTGAAAGGTACATACAGGTTTTGGAGCAACACATGTTGCCATCCAAGCAACGTTACCATGGACGCCCCTGCTTATTTCAGCAAGACAATGCCAAGCCACGTGTTACATCAACGTGGCTTCATAGTAAAAGAGTGCGGGTACTATACTGGCCTGCCTGTAGTCCAGACCTGTCTCCCATTGAAAATGTGTGGTGCATTATGAAGCCTAAAATACCACAACGGAGACCCCCGGACTGTTGAACAACTTAAGCTGTACATCAAGCAAGAATGGGAAAGAATTCCACCTGAGAAGCTTAAAAAATGTGTCTCCTCAGTTCCCAAACGTTTACCGAGTGTTGTTAAAAGGAAAGGCCATGTAACACAGTGGTGAACATGCCCTTTCACAACTACTTTGGCACGTGTTGCAGCCATGAAATTCTAAGTTAATTATTATTTGCAAAAAAAAATAAAGTTTATGAGTTTGAACATCAAATATCTTGTCTTTGTAGTGCATTCAATTGAATATGGGTTGAAAAGGATTTGCAAATCATTGTATTCCGTTTATATATTTACATCTAACACAATTTCCCAACTCATATGGAAACGGGGTTTGTATGACGCATAAATAACCATCTGAGAACGTGCCTGGTATGTTAACGTAACATATTATGGTAAGGGTCATTCAAATAACTATAACATATATAACATGCTACACGTTTACCAAACAGTCTCTCCTAATCGCTAAATCCAATGAAATCTTATACGTCTAGTCTCTTATGTGAATGAGCTAAATAATAATATTTGATATTTTACGGTAATGTGTTAATAATTTCACACATAAGTCGCTCCTGAGTATAAGTTGCTCCCCCGGCCAAACTATGAAAAAAACTGCGACTTATAGTCCGCAAAAATACGGTAGTGTAAAAGTCTTACTTATATCTGTCAGTATACTCGCCATGAAAGCGCTAAAACATACCGGTGTAGTGAGTTTACATTATTCACCCAAGGAACTTTAGTTATTAGAGTTCCGGTTGGACGGTTTTTCACCGGACACATTTCCTGTGTTGTTGTTTCCGAATGAGGAGATGCTGCTCCTTTATTGCTTTAAGTCAAGTCAAGTCAAAGTCAAAGTTCCAATGATTGTCACACACACACATTAGGTGTGGTGATTTGACCCATCCCCTTGTTCACCCCCTGGGAGATGAGGGGAGCAGTGGGCAGCAGCGGTGCCGCGCCCGGGAATAATTTTTGGTGATTTAAACCCCAATTCCAACCTTTGATGCTGAGTGCCAAGCAGGGAGGTGATGGGTCCCATTTTTATAGTCTTTGGTATGACTCGGCCGGGGTTTGAACTCACGACCTACCGTTCTCAGGGCGGACACTCTACCCACTAGGCCACTGAGTAGGTCAAGTCTGAATGTCATTAAAACAGTTAGCTCCATATTTTGACACTTCTTCTACACCCGTCCTTGCACGCTACACCGCTACAACAAAGATGACGGGGAGAAGATGCTGCCGAAGGTGAGCCACGTAAATAAGACCGCCCAAAAAACGGCGCATCCGGAAGCGACTGTCAGAAAGCGGCTTGAAGATGATCTGTAGAACATAATCTATGCAACATTTTGACCAAAGAACCACCATTACATGTTATGTAGACCAGTGGTCCCCAACCACCGGGCCGCGACCCGGCACCTGTCCGTGGATCGATTGGTACCGGGCCGCACAAGAAATAAAAAAAAATTATAATATATATATATTTTTTTTTTTTTATTAAATCAACATAAAAAACACAAGATACACTTACAATTAGTGCACCAACCCAAGTCATTCACACTCATTCACACAAAAGGGTTGTTTCTTTCTGTTATTAATATTTCTGGTTCCTACATTATATATCAATATAGATCAATGCAGTCAGCAGGGATACAGTCCGTAAGCACACATGATTGCCCCCCCCACCCCCTGGTACATGGGACAAATTTTCAAGCGTTGACCGGTCCGCAGTTACAAAATGGTTAGGGACCACTGATGTAGACCACAAGGAAGTGTTTTCAAATTTAGAAAAATATATATACTAATATGACATCTTCAATGTGCCCTATACTCCGGTGCGCCTAATATATGAAAAAAGATAAAAAATACACCATTCATCGGCGGTGCGCCTTATGGTCCATAAAATACGGTACTTATATATATTTTTTTAAAACTACAAAAAATAATTTAACAGTGTAGCCAAAAACCCGTGAGATAAAAAAGAACCAACTAAAACAAAAATACTATGTGTTAAAGTATGATACATTGTTTGACACATACATATTTAAAAATATATGAATTTTAAGAGTTGTGTAATTTTTGGTAGGGATGTCCGATAATGGCTTTTTGCCGATATCCGATATTCCAATATTGTCCAACTCTTTAATTACCGATACCGATATCAACCGATACCGATATATACAGTCGTGGAATTAACACATTATTATGCCTAATTTGGACAACCAGGTATGGTGAAGATAAGGTACTTTTAAAAAAGATTAATAAAATAAAATAAGATAAATAAATTAAAAACATTTTCTTGAATAAAAAAAGAAAGTAAAACAATATAAAAACAGTTACATAGAAACTAGTAATTAATGAAAATTTGTAAAATTAACTGTTAAAGGTTAGTACTATTAGTGGACCAGCAGCACCCACAATCATGTGTGCTTACGGACTGTATCCCTTGCAGACTGTATTGATATATAGTGATATATAATGTAGGAACCAGAATATTAATAAAAGAAAGAAACAACCCTTTTGTGTGAATGGGGGAGGGAGGTTTTTGGGTTGGTGCACTAATTGTAAGTGTATCACTTGTTTTTTATGTTGATTTAATAAAAAAAAAACAAAAAAAAAAAACGATACCGATAAAAAAAAAAAAACATACCGATAATTTCCGATATTACATTTTAACACATTTATCGACCGATAATATCGGCAGGCCGATATTATCGGACATCTCTAATTTTTGGTCCAAGAACTCATTAGAATCAACAGACAAACATGTCCTCACATGCACATATGTGTTTGAATGAAACATTTGTTGTTCAAGTCAAACTTATAAAATCGACTTTAAAATTGTTTCTGCTTGTTTGCTGCTCTTAAATATGCAGAATGCTTTAGTGCTGCATCCTTGATGTGGTGCTATTGTGAAATACCAGCTTTGTTTGACAGCGCAAACATTTCACTTCAGTGTCTGTCTTTTTCACTTGTCTCTCTTGTCTTTTTGGTGCTATTTGCTCTGTTTTTTGATCCATCTTTCTTTATTGGTTCTCTTTATGTGTTGTATTTGACCAGTCTTTGGTAAAGATGTCCGCATATTGTATTGCTTAAACAAATAATCGAAGCAACAACATATAAATCAATGCTTTTTTTTCTACTTAAATTCATTGATAAAACATTGCAGCCCTAATCGTGAACAAGAGACTTTTCTCCTTTCTTTCTCTCCTCTTCTGTGCACAGTATTCCTCTGTTATGCTACATGCAGCGTTTGGATACATTTGTCTGTGCACTTGATGCCAGGCCAGGTATGCTCAATGAGAACACAGTGACTGACAACTGTTCTTTGCTTTGGCACATAAAACTAATGTGCTCGGCTGGCTGGATGACAGAATCAGAGGGAATTGGCAGCAGATTGACAAGTGTAATAGTGTGTGTGTGTGTGAGATTGCACCATTCATCCCGCAGCCATGGTCTCAGTGAGCTTGGCTTCTTGAATAGCAAACAGACCTGGTTGGGTAGCAACGAGGTAAATGCAGATTTTTTTTTTTGTTAATGACACTTTAAATGCAAATTACAATATATATGTGATACATCCAATGAACATAAACGTTACTTTCACAATATCAAGGATACACAAGAAATTAATTACTGTTTTATTTGGTATTATTTGTAGCTGGGGGTCGGCAAAAAATGAACACTTTCTTTAAATGACAGCAGTCAATATAATAACTGAACAACACTGTGTGGTGTGGGGCAGCGGCAGGGTAATATAATGGCGCCTAATATAATACATTGCGAGAGGAAGCACTGGTACCTTTATGTATGATTAGTACCAAACTGCAATCTTGATATAACTTTAAAATTGGTTCTGTCAAATGAAACATTTTAAAAAATCTGAATAACCACATTTTTAAATTTGGATTCATAGTGATTAATCACAGTAAATAACTTGATTTGCATGATTTCAATTAACTTTAAGAAAGACCTCACAGAAGTAATGTCCAATGTGTCCAACCTGTCATGTGGTGTGACCCAGGGTTCTGTTCTGGGGCCTGTTATATTTTTTTTGTATCTGATGCCGCTTGGGAGGTTGATGAGTCGTTTTAAAAATGTTTCTTATAATTTCTGTGCAGATGATATTCAACTGTTATGCTCCTTCAATGATTCAGAGTTTCACTTTTTATCTGTATTCTTGGAGTGCGTATCCTGTATTAAAAACTGGTTGTCCTCAAATTTCCTCCAGATAAATTCAAACAAAACGGAAACTCTGATAATTGCCCCCGATAAAAAGATCCCCCTGATTAAGAACTCCCTTGGTGCTCTGGGTGCATCTGTTAAAAGCAGCCTCAGCAACCTTGGGGTTGTGTTTGATCAGTCAATGTCAAGGTCACTGTCGTCAACTGACCAAAAACTGTTTTTATCATCTCAGAAATATTTCTAAAGTGAAAAATGTATTGTCAAAATTGGATCTCGAAACGATCACTCACGTGTTCATTTCGTCTCGCATTGACTATTGCAATTCTCTTTTCACCCTTTTCAACAAGTCAACGCTAAAGAGACTTCAGACTGAAAAAAATGCGTCTGCCTGACTTTTGACCGGTGCACCCATATCACCCTCGTTCTATCCTGTCTTCATTGACTTCCCGTTAAATTCCGCATTGAGTTTAAGATTTTAGTCCTGACATTCCGTGCGTTGCATGGTGGGGGCCCAACTGACTTGTTATGCCCCTACTCTTCAGGGCGCAACCTCCGGTCTTCAGGCCAGTGTCTTCTAAAGATCCCGAAAACTCGTTTTAAAACCCGTGGAGACCTGGCATTCCAGGCTATAGCTCCCAGACCTCAGACCAGTCCCTTAGTGATCTTGACTGTGTTGAAACTTTTAAGAAACATTTGAAAACTTCTCTTTTTATTAAAGCTTTTAGTTAATGCACCTTTTAACTATAATTTTTAATCCACTTTGTATCCTTTTTATGATGTTGCCCCTGTTGTTTTAAATTGAATTGTTGTTTTACTTTACCTATGTTTTGTACAGCGCTTTGTGATTTTATCTGTGAAAAGCGCTTTATAAATAAAATGTACTTACTTACTTACTCAATATTTTGACACAAATGCAATTGTATTGTCACAATGCCGGCATACAGAAACATTTTAAACATGGTTTGTCATTTATTTGTACACGGCTTGATAACAGTATTATTTAATAATTTAATAAATAAAAAGTCTTATCTGGGTGTATTTCAAAGCCAAATGTATCACTGAGCACACCGGTAGGATTTTCTACACTCATCTTTGCACTGACATATGCATTGACCTGCCTGATCACTGACCATATAACAACCTGCACCACCTATCAGTAACCCTGGTTAAGGTAAAGGAGAATATGCGGTAGGGCTACACAATCGATCAAATTTTAATCACAATTTTGGCTGCCACGACAGGGTTTCCCTTTAGATTGCCAATATACCTGTGGCAACCGGGGCATGGCTATGGCCGTGACGGGGGGTGTGTGATCAATATGACGTCATCATATAATTTGCATAATCAGCATTGATGTATACATTTTCTTAAAGAAGGCTTAAACATGGTATACATACATTTAAATACAAATATGTGTTATTATTCATTAGCACTAACATGTATTTTGTCTTATATCGTTTAGCTCTCTTTTTCAATTGTTGCTGCTTAATGTACAATGTACTTTGTTGAGAATTGTTCAAGTTTCTAGAGACTTCTCCAATCCTTTTAGTGACTGTTTCTTTATTAAGAACAACTAGTAACAAATGTAGCATATTTTTCTGGTGTTATTGGAGACTGCACTCGTGTTTGGAGACTCTTTACGTCTGTCGCTTGATGTTCACGACAAACACGGAGAGCTGCAGCGAGCTTAACGTCACACGTGTTTCGAACTGCTCATTCAGCTCCATTTTCTCTCCTTAAAAGACGCCACTGTCCTCTTAATATTTGCACATTCTATAGATCGCTGTCCGTAGGGTATGTCTCGGATATAATAAAGTACGTCCACATCGCAGACATGCTGCCTACGCTCCAGACAACTGCGTGCGTCTTGGCTATGTCATCACAGCATCCTGTTTTGGCAGTGCTGTTTCAGTTATCAAAGTCTTTTTGGTGCATTACTAGTCAATAGTGCACTATTAATAGGCTATATACAGTATATCCATTCATACAATATATTATTTAAATTTGTTTTCGCATGAAAAAACCCCCACATTTTTAAGGTGTAGCAGCTTTTATTTTGCCTTGGCAAGTCACTACGATCAATTACATTTAGGGGAAATTAATGATTAAATAAGGGTTTAATAAATACAGTTTTGGTCAATTGACCTAGTTGTGATTTCCCTCTCTGCATGAAAGTTTAAAATGAGCATATATTAGTGAAGCATGAACAAGAATGTTTTAATGTAGACACATAGAATCATCATACGTGTTAATTCAAGGCTAAGGCAAAATATCGAGATATATATCGTGTATCGTGACATGGCCTAAAAATGTCGAGATATTAATAAAAGGCTATATCGCCCAGCCCTACTATATAGATACCGACCGTTTACCATAACTCTTACACCATGTCATGTGAATGAGGAAGCTGAACTTGTTTCATACACGACTCCTTCATTTTTGTTGTCTGCAGTTTAACACACATGAGCTAACTTGGCTATTATCAGCAACTCTTATGACGCACCCAACATGACCTACGATGGCCTAAGATGGACAACCAAGGCAATTCTCATAACATTCTCTGACATTCCCACAGTAAATGAATAAAAAAATCCTTCAGATTCCTGACCCTTTATATATACAGTAACTTGCTATGTACTTTAATGCATCTAAAGGGCTTATAGGCATTTGTCCAAATATCATTCCATGACATGTCTAAAACGTTTTAATCAGTCACCCTTTTCCGAACACATGCATCATTTGCATTCCTAGTATGCTTTTCATCTATTATTTCATAAAACTTTTAAACTATTTTTTAAAAGTGTGATTACAAATTTTACACTGCAGTTTGGGGCTATTAAAGTCAAGGTTTCTTTAATGGTACCCGGAGGTGAAATAATTGTCCAGACATTAGTAATTAAGTGTCAAGACAGAATTAAACAAACAAATACAAATCATATAAAACATAGAAACATTTTTAAAAAACCCACAAACGATCACCAGGATACAGGCACACTGTAGAACAATAAAAATATAATCTAATAAACCAATGAAATCATTGTAATTAAAGTGCGATGGCATAATAAATAAATAAATAAGATCACCATGTGATAGCCTTATTTAAGCGTGTGATGGCAGCAGGTACAAAAGTATTCTTATATCGTTTAATCCTACAAAGAGGAACAATGAACCGCTGACCAGAGCGAAGGAGCTGGAATTCACTGCGTAAAGAGTGATGGGTGCACTGGTGAATAATAGAGCTTGCCTTGCACTGCAGCTGTGTGGCATAGACGTCGGATAGGTTGAGTTGCGGCTCACCAATAAGCTGACCAGCCCACTTTACAATTTAATTAATGCAGACTTGTTTCTCAAGGACTAACTACCAAACTATGACATCAGGGAGAAGGACAGAATCGATTCAATATATGCCCGATAAAAGAGTGTCAACATGGTTCTATCTGTGTGGAGACGTGACAGTTTCCTCAGACAATGAAGACGTTGGTGTCCCTTTTTCTTTCAAATAAATCAGAAAGAAAGAAAGAAGAACCCTGCAGACAAGCAATGGAATCCTCAGACCATATTTTAACTTATTTGGTCTGGATTTTTTCTTTTTGTTTAATACTGTTTTATATGTTGGGAGGAGCATCACCCAGTTATGATCTGCAGACCCTAAAGGAGGCAGGGGGATGGATTTATATGCACCTTTTACTGTGCCATAACAAAGATCTAATGACTTGTACTGTCTGGTTGGACAAGTTACATTTTGAAAAAAACAGACGGATTTCTTTAGGGACACATGATTAAAATCACTCAGTATAAAATTAGGTGCTCAGACGTACACTGTTCCAATGTCAATTTCTCTGATGATGCAATTGTTGATGACTAAAGTGTTGATACCAACCAAACTTAACTCCCCCTGCCCCCTCCATATCCCACACCCCGGATTGTAAATAATGTAAATAATTCAATGTATATACTCTGATGATTATCTTGTGTGATGACTGTATTATGAAAATAGTATGTATCTGTATCATGAATCAATTTAAGTGGACCCCGACTTAAACAAGTTGAAAAACTTATTCGGGTGTTACCATTTAGTGGTCAATTGTACGGAATATGTACTGTACTGTGCATTCTACTAATAAAAGTTTCAATCAATCAATCAATCAATGCTTCAAGTGAGCGAGACTGCAGTTTTTGTACTATTTTCACTATAGTACTTGTGATTGCGGTAGGGTTTGCTTTGGGGTGAATGTACACAGTTGTTAAAAATCCATCCATCCATCCATTCATCCATCTTCTTCCACTTATCCGAGGTCGGGTCGCGGGGGCAGCAGCCTAAGCAGGGAAGCCCAGACTTCCCTCTCCCCATCCACTTCGTCTAGCTCCTCCCGGGGGAACCTTAGGCTTTACCAGGCCAGCCGGGAGATATAGTCTTCCCAACGTGTCCTGGGTCTTCTCCGTGGCCTCCTACCGGTCGGACGTGCCCGAAACACCTCACTTGGGAGGCGTTCGGGTTGTTAAAAATATTTGTGGAAACTCACGGGGTACATAAAATGGACGAAGCGACACCGTCAGAATTTCCATATAGGGTGTGCACAGTCTCTCTGTGACAGTGACAGCGCTGCAGTAGCGCTTGTTGACATAGATGCACACGCCACATCCGTGGGATTTCCCGATTGGTTGTGCGCCTCGATCCAAGCGAAATGGAATGCCAAATCCATCTATGATCACGTCGTTGTCCAAATCGTCCACGATAAGCCATGTCTCCGTAAATCAATCAATCAATGTTTACTTATATAGCCCTAAATCACGAGTGTCTATAAGGGTTACATAAGCCACAACTCAGATCCCACATCAGGGCAAGAAAAAACTCAACCCAATGGGATAACAATGAGAAACCTTGGAGGGGACCGCAGATGTGGGGACCCCACCCTGGGCGACCGGTACAATGGACGTCGAGTGGATCTAGCATAATATTGTGAGAGTCCAGTCCATAGTGGATCTAACATAATAGTGAGAGTCAAGTCAGTAGTGGATCTAACATAATAGTGAGAGTCCAGTCCATAGTGGGGCCAGCAGAAGATCATCTTGAGTGGAGACAGGTCAGCAGCGCAGAGACATCCCCAACTGATGCACAGATGAGTGGTCCACCCTGGGTCCCGACTTTGGACAGCTAGCGCTTCATCTGTGGTCATTTGTTCTTTGTAAGTCATTATTTTAGTATCTCAGGTAACTAGGACTGTTTTGTTTTTACTTTATGGAAAAAATATCGAGATAAACAGTATATCGCCATTCAGCAAATGGAGCGGAAAACACAACCAAAAGTTGTAGGCTTCTTCACGCGACGAAGCCGGCCTACGTCACCACAGTCTGTAGTCTATTGCCCCCCAGGCTGTGGTGGCAGCGACGAGGTGGAGACGTGATGGCGACAGACCGAGTTAGTTATTGTGGCAGGTATTGTGCCGGATAACGAACCCCCGCCGTAGAATGCACCCCCTGACTGTTGTGCCGGATAACACAGCCGGTGATTCATTGTTTACATTCCCGAAAGATGACAGTCAAGCTTTACCATTGTGGAGAACTGGGACAACAGAGACTCTTACCAGGAAGACTTTGAGTTGGATACGCAGAGGCGGTACCGTGAGCACGCATGCAGCTGCGGCTTCCAAACATTTGATCGCTTGCCCGTACGTGCGTGCCGCTATGTGCATGTCACGTACGTAACTTTGGGGACTTTGGGGAAATATATGTGCTGTATGAACTTTGGGGAGGTGAACGGTACTTTGGGCTGTGGGATTGAGTGTGTTGTGCAGGTGTTTGAGTTGTATTGGCGGGTTATATGAACAGGAGGGGGGAGGTGTTTGTTATGCGGGATTAATTTGTGGCATATTAAATATAAGCCTTGTTGTGTTGTGGCTAATAGAGTATACATATGTCTTGTGTTTATTTACTGTTTTAGTCATTCCCAGCTGAATATCAGGTCCCACCCGCCTCTCACAGCATCTTCCCTATCTGAATTGCTCCCACTGCCCTCTAGTCCTTCACTCTCACTTTTCCTCATCCATCTTTCATCCTCGCTCAAATTAATGGGGAAATCGTCGCTTTCTCGGTCCGAATCGCTCTCGCTGCTGGTGGCCATGATTGTAAACAATGTGCAGATGTGAGGAGCTCCACAACCTGTGACGTCACGCGCATATCGTCTGCTACTTCTGGTAGAGGCAAGGCTTTTTTATCAGCGACCAAAAGTTGCGAACTTTATCGTCGATGTTCTCTATTAAATCCTTTCAGCAAAAATATGGCAACATCGCGAAATGATCAAGTATGACACATAGAATGGACCTGCTATCCCCGTTTAAATAAGAAAATCGCATTTCAGTAGGCCTTTAACTAACACATTTTCTGGGGGAAACACTGCATGTAGCCCTGCATCTGCACGTGTATCCATCCTGGAAATGCGGAAATGTAATTGCGTATTGAAGGACTCTTTTACATGAGTACAATCGTTACACTAAATAACGCTACAATATATTGTTTTGTTTTTTGTCATTTCATTTTCAAATGATCAAATATTTATACGGTCAAGTAGGGATGTGCAATTGATGAAAACATACATGCTAACTGAGGCTAAATGTCTGTTTTTTTCTTTTTTTTGGCCCTGTTAAGTAAAGGGACACAAAATATAGGATTGTGTGCCATTTCCACAAATTTGAGACCCTTAGTCTCCAGAATTTTCTTGATTTGTACAAACCCTTAGGTGAGCACAAACCTGTTTGCTTGTGTGAACCAATACACTTATTATTGTTTGATATTAAAGTTAATTATTTATTTCTATCTTCTTATCTTCTTTAAATGTGTTAGTTAATGCTATTCAAGTCTTACATAAAATTAAAATAATTATATGGTTTGTAAATAATAGTGATCGGTAAGAATTAGGTTCTGTGTGTGTGTTAAATAATGAGCTGAATACCCGACTATCCATTCTCTAATACAGGCTGTTAACTCTACGCCAAACTGTCTCTCACGGTTGCAAAGCAGGAACAAAGGCCACCACTGTTATTTGGTTGGTTAGTTTGCCACTTCATCATAGGTTCCCACCACACAAAGTCATTGTATTTCTCATGTTAGCATTACATCACTGGAGAAATATCCGTTCACAACAGAAACAGTTTGACATTTGTTGTTAAATGTAAATGTTTAAGTAGGAATAACTTTTTTGTCCTGCTTATTTTAAACATTAGACCAGGGGTGTCCACACTTTTTCTGCAGGCGAGCTACTTTTCAATTGATCAAGTCGTGGGGATCTACCTCATTCATATATACAATTTATATTTACTTATTTATGAAATATATGTTTTTGTTAACAAGTTAAAGGTGTTTAATGATAATACAAGCATGTTTAACACATATAGTTAATATTGTTAATACGTTAAAGGTGTTTAAAGATAATACAAGCATGTTTAACACATAAAGTTAATATTGTTAACAAGTTAAAGGTGTTTAAAGATAATACAAGCATGTTTAACACATAGTTAATATTGTTAACAAGTTAAAGGTGTTTAAAGATAATACAAGCATGTTTAACACATATAGTTAATATTGTTAACAAGTTAAAGGAGTTTAAAGATAATACAAGCATGTTTAACACATATAGTTAATATTGTTAATACGTTAAAGGTGTTTAATGATAATACATGTGTAACAGGTACGTTAGCTAGTATAGTAGAAGTTCTCAATTTTGGGCTAATCAGAAGTCTAGATTACGACTCAGAGAGTAGGACAGACACAATTAAATGCTTTAAATTATACTGGTGTTATTTAAATATGTACAGTGCAACAAATAGTGGACAGACATTGATAGGAATGGCCATTCAAAACAAAAGAAAAAAACAGAAAGGAATATCAACAAACAATGTTGGTATAGTTCATTGATTAAGAGTTCAGGTAATTCATACAAGGTAGTCTGAAAAGTTCTTAAAGTTCATAGGAGTCATATGAGACTGATCACAGTCCATATGCACATTCACAGTTCATACGGCCACACGGGTTGGGGTTGTGGATATGGCAGTTTGTAGTGAGAGTTCAGTTTGTGGGCATGGTGTGTATGAGGTAGTGCAAAGGGCCGCAGAGCAATGAGGTGCGAGGCAAGGGGTTCGGCTATAAGCTGCCTACCGGCCCGACCAGACCAGGTGAAGTTCAGGGGTTGAGAGGTGGAGATCCTTGGGCACGGGCTCGAGGCCTATCTACAGCTCGCCATCCAAAACTTAGGGACCTGGCCTGCGTACACACAGGACCCAGAGTTCAATCGATGTGCACACATAAACATCAACATTAAGTCATCTATCGTTCGACCTTCAATAAATAAGTTACACTTATTATTATCATTATTAGCGATAATACTGTTAACATTAACAATATTAAACAATCACATGTATGTACAAAATAACAAACACGACAGTACACAGTGTTGTCACTATGACGGGTGTAACCGCGCACCAGCGGCAGTGTTCATTCATTGTCTTTACCGTAGCATAAAAAGTGCAAATGGCCTTAAAACGCCACAACACTCAGTCACCATATGTAAGTACCCAAAATAAAGACTCGACATAAATATAAATTCAATCGGATCAGAAACATTGGAGGAAACGGGTTTAAAACCCGATACTAACCGCCCATAGAAAATACATGGGTATGGCTAGTAGCTACTATTAGCAAACAGATTCACTTACCAACTTGGCTTAATATCTTAACATCGACACATTCTCTCGTCGCAACTCGGCCCTGATGGTCGGCACCTATAAGTTTACAATTAGTTGTAAAATGTTGGACGGTTGTTTTTACGACATGCAGGCAAACGACAACTTTAAAACATACCGGCTTCAGATGTCCCCAGGCTTAGCCACCGCACCTGGCAGCCATCTTGGAACGCTGGATTTTATAGAGCGCGAGCGGTCAATTGTGTGTTAAACTCGCAAGATTAAACGTGGAAACGGCGCAGGCCTATTGGTTAGAGTGTCCGCCCTGAGATCGGTAGGTTGTGGGTTCAAACCCCGGCCGAGTCATACCAAAGACTATAAAAATGGGACCCATTACCTCCCTGCTTGGCACTCAGTATCAAGGGTTGGAATTGGGGGTTAAATCACCAAAAATGATTCCCGGGCGCGGCCACCGCTGCTGCCCACTGCTCCCCTCACCTCCCAGGGGGTGATCAAGGGTGATGGGTTAAATGCAGAGAATAATTTCGCCACACCTAGTGTGTGTGTGACAATCATTGGTACTTTAACTTTACTTTTAACTTTAATATGAGGGGATGCCATGAGAGGAAATATGGCTTGTTTCCCACCCGTGTTACACCAGCATAGTTAATATTGTTAACAAGTTAAAGGTGTTTAAAGATAATACTAGCATGTTTAACACATATAGTTAATATTGTTAACAAGTTAAAGGTGTTTAAAGATAATAAAAGCATGTTTAACACATATTGTTAATATTGTTAACAAGTTAAAGGTGTTTAAAGATAATGCAAGCATGTTTAACACATATAGTTAATATTGTTAATAAGTTAAAGGTGTTTAATGATAATACAAGCATGTTTAACGCATAGATTCCTTTCTTTCATGAAGACAAGAATATAAGTTGGTGTATTACCTGATTCTGATGACTTGCATTGATAGGAATCAGACAGTGGTGCTGATAACGTACGCATTTTCAAATGGAGGAGAAAAAAAGTCCTCCTTTCTGTCCAATACCGCATGAAAGTAGTTGGTTTTTGGCATCTTATTTGTACAGCTTCCGTACTCCTTTGTATACACTTTACAAGAAATACATTGTCGGCAAACTCCATAGCTTGCTTGCTTGTGCACGGCAGCTTTCTGAGACTCTTATTTTGTTAGCGCAGGCAGGATGAAGCAAAGCTTTTATTGTGCAACTGTGCAGTCAGTCTTTGGAGTTTTGACGACAGGTACGGCGCCTGTTGAAATAAAAAGTGTTCCTCGCCTTCCTGTCGGTAATTTTTTCTTAATAATGAGCTGGCAGCAGCCAGCGTCATCTCGGAAGACCCTCGGGTGCCGTGAATGTCAATCAAGTGACAAAAGTGACGTCATAGTGAAGATCTATGATCGCTCATTTTTGGGACTATTTTTTTAATGCCTGGCTGGCGATCGACTGACACACCCTCCGCGATCGACCGGTAGCTCGCGATCGACGTAATGTGCACACCTGCGTTAGACCCATGCAATGTTGTTTGCCAAGAGAAGCATGAGGGTAAAGGGACATATCATTTCAGAAGCAGCATCACAATTCACAGTGGCATCTGCAGTATTTTCGTCTGGGAAGATGTCAAAGCCCTGATAAGTCATCCTTTAGAAAGTTTAGCGGTGGAGTCTTCTGCAGAAATGTATTATATTTTGCCACTTTGTGCAAATCACTCTTTGGGAGGTGATTGATGATCAGCGTCTGAAGGGAACGTGGTTCTGCTGGCTGTGTTTATGATCATCTATGTCACATGTACATAAACCATGCCTAGCCTAAGGTGATCCTCATCAGGTGGAATGGTTGGATGGTGGAATGGAAAGGTTGATTGTGAAACATCAGAACAACATGAGGGATTGAACCATTTAAGTCAGTTTATACTTAATTTAAAAACTCAATCTAATTTACCAATAATAATCAAGCATGTAGTCATACTAATTATTTGATAATTGCTTATAATGAATTAGGGCTGGGCGATATGGCCTTTTATTAATATATCAATATTTTTAGGCCATGTCACGATACACGATATATATCTCAATATTTTGCCTTAGCCTTGAGTTAACACTTGATGTATATAATCACACCAGTATGATGATTCTATTTGTCTACATCAGTGGTTCTTAACCTTCTTGGAGGTACCGAACCCCACCAGTTTCATATGCGTGTTCACCGAACCCTTCTTCAGTAAAAAAATAAATAAATAACATTTTCAAATTCAAGGCAAAGTTATGTTTTTTTTACTGGTGCACAAAATGAACCACACATGAACATTACCTTGTTCAAAGAACAAAACCCACACTGTGCATGAACTCACAACTAATTACACACCTGCAAATCAGTGTGACTTCTGCTGTTGCCTTTGAGAGACCAGTTCAGATATGCGTGGCTTGACCTTGGCAAGTGCCACTCTCATGTCATTTTAAATGATAAATGATAAAATAAAATAATTTATTTATTTTCACAGCAAAGTCTGTTCCTTTTCTTCGTTTTCCACCCAGACATACAATACTAGTACACAGCTCATGAAAAACAATATTTTTTGTTATTGTCATTGTAAGTGAGAATGTATACTCGAATATCACAATATAGTAATTTTGTATACCGCACAGAGACAAACCTGCGATATATCGAGTACCGTATATTCGGTATATCGCCCACCCATATAATGATTGCATTTTTGTTTATTTACTTTTATTGTTATGCAAATACACAATTGTCCACTGCAAAGGATGCTTGATCTCAGGAGGTTACTCAACACATATTTTGATTTTTTTTTTTGTTGCACACATATCAAACTATTATGGATGACTAATAAGGTCTGTGCTGCTATGCAGACTCACAAATTAATATCAAGCTACTAATATGAGAACCACTGAAATTAAGACCAGACATTTCTGTGCGCCGATATTTCTATGAAATTGACTGATTTAATAAAACCATATTGTAATATGTCAGTGCTAGGAATGTAACGACAAACGATAGTAATGATAACTTGGGCAAAACTCTCAACGGTTAATATTACTGTACTAAATTAACATTTTCGAAAAACAGTGATTGATAATCAAGTTTTAGTTAACTTGTGGACCGACTAGCATTATCCATCTCGTAAAGGATGAATAAAGACAGAAATGGCTTTTCTGTTTTGTTTGATCAGCCATTTTACTGCCGGCTTAACAAGCACCGTTTGGAAACAATTAAGGTATATAAAATAAACATGTATAAAATATTCTAATGTAAATATCTTATTCCACAACATACCTGCATAAAACTGTGGTGCGACTAATATATACAAAAATATTTTTTCCTTTTTCAAATTTAGTGGGTGCGGCTTATAGTCCAGAAAATACAGTAGCTAATTTTGTTCACATGTGAGGCACAAATTGCATGGTAAATCTAGATCTAAAAGTTGAACCTAAATGTGTAAGGCTATTTTTTTTTTTAAATACACAAATTGGCACCCACATCTCTGACTGCCCATGCTGTGGATGCAGCTGTGAAGTGAAAAGCAAAACTATAATGTTAGACTCACTTGTTATCACAGTGTAGATCACATGGCCTCTCTCTCTGTTTACAACATTCGTAAACTGTGCTTGTCAATTGGCTCCAAGAAGAAACTTATCATTACTGTGATCGCATTGTTCTCAACAAATTTACATTCATATGTGACACCCCCACAGAGTAACAGCGCAGCAAAAAAACACAGAAGGACATATATAAATGTGTTCACGCACACTAAGGTGTAAGAACCAAATAGACGTTTTAGAAGTAGGACTGAATGATTATTTGCATTTGCAATGTAATCGCAATGTGACAAAACGTAATTTTCTAGCCCCAAAGGCTGCCGTTTGACTGGTCACGTGACAAACAAGCGAGTGCAGCAGGCAGGGAGAGAAGTCAACGCTGCGATGTTTTGTGTGGTTGAATATGTAAGTTTGTCAATCACATCCTGAAAATAAGAAACACATGATATTATGTCAATGTGTTATGGTCGCGATCAAAGCGGCATTGAAGCCAACCAATAAAAGCTACGCCGACTATTTCTCTCTGTTGCCCATGCGAGAATACATTAGTTCAGTGGTTCTCAAACTTTTTTCACCAAGTACCACCTCAGAAAACACTTGGCTCTCCATGACCAACATTGAAATACAGTAGGGTAGTAGGTCTAAGTATTCATTCAAACAAGGCAGAGGTTTTATTTATCAAATCAAATCAACTTTATTTATATTTAACAGGTATATTTAATATGTTTGACCATTACACACAGTTTGAAGAGTAGAACTGTGTTTGAATTAGGGTTGATCGGTATACCAGTACTAATAAAGTACCGCAATACTAATTATTTGACATCTGTACTATACTGCCTTTGAAAAGTACCGGTACTGTTCTTTCATGTGACTGCAGCTGTGTGGCAGTGACTACAGAGCCAAGGCACATGATGTTTAGAGTGTCAAAACTCACACACAAAGTGTATACAAGCAATAACATGTTGGAGAGGAAGATTGGCAAAAAACGACAACTCTACTGGTAAATAAAGAGGGTGCGTGAAGCGCAATATGGAGGTATTTGAACTTCAAAACCAACGATAAAGGTGACACTTTGAACAAGGAAGCGCCGCGCTTCAAGTGTTGCTTTAAAACACGCCTAGCCAAATGTGGCGATTAGTATTACCACTTTTTGCTTCAAAATTAGATAAACATTTTAATAATAGGCATTCAGATCTGCACAAGGAGTTTAAATAGTGACAGGTAATAATGTAGCTGTTACACCTGTCCTGCTGTTCTGCTCCGGTGCAGACCAATGTCAAGGAGCACAGGGCAGACGTTCCCTCCAGGGTCGATGTTTTCGTCGGGGGTAACAATTTTCATTTTACCCGCCAATGGTCTGTTAAGCTCCGCTTTCAAGTCAGAATGATGAGGCCGCCGATTTGGACAGTCTGGCTGCTTTATTATTAGTTTTGCAGGACACAACTGGACCCGTTCATCACTCTACTGGCAGTGCAGTGCTTCCTTTCTCTCTTTACTTTCCCACTCACTCACTGACGTCACTCAGAAAACACGTTGACATTCTCGCAATCATACATACTGACTGTACTCTCATAAGTTAACCAGCTCCCCTGTTGTGCAAATATTGTGTATATACATAACATGGAGATACGTAGACGCGCACACAGCTGTTTGGCTTGGTGCACAAATATTAGCGTTAACGTTAACTAGTACAAATAAAATGACTGAATTTGGTAACAAATTGCTACAATATGTGTTGTTGTTTTTTTTCAACAGATGTGTGTTTTACCTACTACATGGCTTATCTGTGTACATTTATCCACAATTTTGTTTTTAGTACTTACTAATAATTGTATTTTTCTTAAAGCACAAACCAAAAGTGGCAACTGTAAATCATGAATAATTTAATATAATGTCACTAAGGCTTTTTATTTGTAATCTAATCTTTGATTATGGCAGACTACCGTATTTTCCGCACTATAAGGCACACCTAAAAACCTAAAATTTTCTCAAAAGCTGACAGTGCGCCTTATAATCCGGTGCACTTTATATATGGACCAATATTTGTATTATTTTTTATTTTATTGTATTTATTTATTTTAACTTTTATTTATAAATTTCAACATTTACAAACAGAAAAGAAACAATAAACAAAATAATATATGGACCAATATTGAGCCACAACAGGTCTCTCAACTACGAGACCTTCTTCTACTAAGCGCTTCTTCTACGGGAGAAAATGAAGTCGGCGGCTGCTTACCGTAGAAGAAGAAGCGCGCGGTGCATGCTGGGATATATGACTGCGCGAGGCGTGCCGTTTCATTTCCATTTATGTGTTTATGTAAAGACCCCAAAATGGTTCCTATTAAGAGACACGCTTACGACGCAGAGTTTAAACTCAAGGCGATCAGTCACGCAGTAGAACACGGGAATAGAGCAGCAGCGGGCATGTTGGATGCCGTATTCGCCCAACTGTTTAATTCGGACACTGAAGAAGAAGAATTCCAGGGATTCGTGGATGAGGAATAACTTAATAAAGTGAGCTTTACATTAGGGCTGGGCGAAATATCGATATACGCGATATATCGCGGGTTTGTCTCTGTGCGATATAGAAAATGACTATATCGTGATATTCGAGTATACGTTCTCACGCAGTTGCTTTTAGCTGCGGACATTACACTGCAGGCTCTTCCCACTCTTTCTTGTCTGTCCTTCTCACAGATAGCGCGCACACCTTCTTACATACGTCACATACTGTTACGTCATACGTCAGCAGAGAGGTAGCAGCATGGCTAAAGTTAGCTGTGGTGCGAGTGGTAATACGAGAGAAAGAATGTGCAAATCTGGTAACAAATGAAGGAAGAATTAATTCCCAAGAAAAACAGCACAGGGTCCATCGTCTGCCGGTGGTTTGGCTTCAAGTGGGAATATGTCGAACAGACAACCGTAATTTGTCAAGTGTGGGGAAAAAGCATTGCTACAAAAAGTAGCATTACTGCTAATATGTAGCATAATTTGAAAAGTCTCCTGCTAGAGAATGAAGAGTGCTTACTCCGCATGTTAACATCTCCGTTCGGTGCCACACCATCAAAATGCAGAGGCAAACATTTCCAGATCAACACCGTATGAAAAAAATTGTCAACAATAGGAGATAACGTCCGCAGGAACCTACCACATAGCGAAAGACGTACACAATTTGATTTCCTATTAAGCAGCTAATTTTTATTTGACACTTATTGAAATATCTTGTGTGACATCATGTACACAAGTGCACTTTATTTGTTTTAAACTATTGTAGTGGCGTTCTGTACAAAAAGTGCACTTTAATTTAGTGTTGTTTTGATTTGTGATCTTAGTGACATCATGCACAAAAGTGCACTAATAGCTTGTTTTAAAATGACTGACAATTTTGCACTTTCTGTTTTGGAAATGACATGAATGTTTGTGCCACTGCTTAATAACTGTCAGTGTTGGTCAATTGACTTAGTTGTGATTTCCCTCTCTGCATGAAAGTTGTTTTAATGTAGACACATAGAATCATCATACTGCTGTGATTATATGTATCAAGTGTTCATTCAAGGCAAAGGCAAAATATCGAGATATATATCGTGTATCGCGATATGGCCTAAAAATATTGAGATATTAAAAAAGGCCATATCGCCCAGCCCTACTTTACATGTTTATTTTGTGTGTTGTGTGACATTAACGTTTGAGCAACGTCGAGTTATTGATATATTGTTATTGCTTTGCACTATTTCGAGTGTTACTATATTGTGATTGCACTAACGTTTGCTTTACCGTAACAGTATCAGACTGTTTTTTACGTGTTTATTGAATCGAGGAAAAGTTCCCCTCCACTATGTGATATAAATGTTGCACTACATGTTATACCTTGCTGTTGTTAAAAGATAAACGAAATACCACGTCACTGACTTTACCTCGGGGAAAATAATAAAACAGCTGTTTATTCATTTTGGGAGTGAACGGAGTTGTCAGAACGCTGGTTTGTAATCTATTAATATAGTTTGACTGACCTATCTGACTGTTTTGTTGACATTCCCTTTAGCGCAGCTCCATCTAATTGATGCATAACGTAACCCCAGCCTCTACTGTAGTGTCTATTTTATGCGCCATATAACGAGGTGCACCTTATAATGCAGTGCACCTTATATATGAACAAAGTTTTAAAATTGGCTATTAATTGAAGGTGCACCTTATAATCCGGTACGCCTTATAGTGCAGAAAATACGGTATATATAATATGGAACATTTGTAAATTGTTGTTTGAGTGCAACAAGAAAAGCCCAATGTGTTCGCACCACAGCTAACGTTACCCATGTTGCTACCTCTCTGCTCCGTGAGGGCGTATACGTATGTGACGTATGTAAGAAGGTGTGCTTGCTATCTGTGAGAAGGAGAGACTAGAAAGAGTGGGAAGAGCCTGTAGTGTAATGCCAGCAGCTAAAAGCAACTGCGTGAGAACGTATACTCGAATATCGCGATATAGTCATTTTCTATATCGCACAGAGACAAACCCGCGATAGATCGAGTATATCGATATATCGCCCAGCCCTAGTCTGCTGCTACTGATTCATTCTCCTGTAAGAAAATTAAAGGAGCCTGGAGACGCACCTTAGTTAATGCACTCGCGACTTTCGGCTGGCTTTTCTTTTCATAACAAACTTGGACCATTAAGTCGTTAAATAAAATAATAAACAAACTTCCTTTGTGATACAGAAGTCAGTTTTAATTTCTTCTCAAACAAAGCATACTTTCTTATAACACAAAACTCACACGGCCGTCAGCCTGCGGTCAAAAAATAATATGTCTCTGCTGCGCCACACCTGAGTGCAATCAGTGCGCACCTAAATGTCATTGGCTTCTTCCCCACAGCGCCACTCAGGCACCTATGGATAATAGATAGATAGATAGTACTTTATTGAGTTCCCTCAGGAAAATTTAAATTCCAGCAGCAGTGTACAGAATTTAAAAACTAAAAAGTAAATAATGGGCGTATAAATGAAAATAAAATAAACATATAATAATACAAATAAAAATAAAATAAAAAAAAGTATAAAAGTATAAGAGTAAAAATAAGAATATAACAAGAGAATGGCTCCACCAAAGCCCTATGTAATAATTTCATGTAATCATCATTAAATGGCCCTGATACGTCAAAAAGCATTAATAAATCATGATCTTTTTGAATACCTCTATAACTGATAACAGTAGTTCAGCTGGGACATGCTCATTTCAAAATTAGATTTACAGCCCCGAAATCTTGTTATTCTTTTAATTTCGATGTCCCGCCCTCTACCGTGTGACCAATTAGAAAGTCAGTGAGTGTGTCACATCCAAGTTGCCAGTTGTGCACCGCAATCCACGGTCTATCAATCAATCATTCAATCAGTCAATGTTTACTTATATAGCCCTAAATCACGAGTGTCTCAAAGGGCTGCACAAGCCACAACGACATCCTCGGCTCAGATACCACATCAGGGCAAGGAAACAATGAGAAACCTTGGAGGGGACCGCACGTGTGGGGATCCACTCCCTCCCTGGGTGACCGGTGCAATGGACATCGAGTGGATCTAGCATTATTATTGTGAGAGTCTAGTCCATAGTGGATCTAACATAATAGTGACAGTCCAGTCCATAATGGGGCCAGCAGGAGACCATCGCGAGCGGAGACAGGTCAGCAGCGCAGAGACGTCCCCAACCGATGCACAGACGAGTGGTTCACCCTGGGTCCCGACCCTGGACAGGCAGCGCTTCATCCGTGGCCACCGAACTTGTGCCTCCCCCTCCACGAAGAAGAGGGGGGCAGAGCAGAAAAGAAACGGCAGATCAACTGGTCTAAAAGGGAATCTATTTAAAGGCTAGAGTATACAAATTAGTTTTAAGATGGGACTTAAATGCTTCTATAGCCTTTTTTTGGGCTCTGGGAATCACTAATAAGCGGGAGTTCTTTGAACGCAGATTTCTTGCCAGGACTTATGGTACAATACAATCAGCAAGATAGGATGGAGCTAGAACGTGTAGTATTTTCTACGTAAGTAGTAAAACCTTAAAATCACATCTTAAGTGCACAGGAAGCCAGTGCAGGTGAGCCAGTATAGGCGTAATATGATCATACTGTCTTGTTCTTGTCAAAAATCTGGCAGCCGCATTTTGTACCAACTGTGATCTTTTAATGCTAGACATAGGGAGACCCAAAAATAATACGTTATAGTAAATGAGACGAGACGTAACGAACGCGTGAATAATGATCTCAGCGTCACTAGTGGAAAAAATGGAACAAATTTTAGCGATATTACGGAGATGAAAGAAGGCCGTTTTAGTAACACTCTTAATGTGTGATTCAAACGAGAGAGTTGGGTCGAAGATAATACCCAAATTCTTTACCGAGTCGCTTTGTGTAATTGTTTGGTTGTCAAATGTTAAAGTGGTATTATTAAATAGGTGTCGGTGTCTAGCAGGATCGATAATCTGCATTTCAGTTTTCTTAGCGTTGAGTTGCAAAAAGTTAGCGGACATCTATTGTTTAATTTCATTAAGACACACCTCCAGCTGACTACAATCCGGCGTGTTGGTCGGCTTTAGGGGCATCTAGAGTTGGGTGTCATCAGCATAACAGTGAAAGCTAATACCGTATTTGCGTATGATGTCACCTAGCGGCAGCATGTAGATGCTGAAGAATGCAGGACCAAGAACCGAACCCTGGGGAACTCCACACGTTACCTTAACATACTCCGAGGTCACATTGTTATGGGAGACGCACTGCATCCTGTCAGTAAGATAAGAGTTAAACCACGACAAGGCTAAGTCTTACATACCAATACGTGTTTTGATACGCTCTAAAAAAATATTATGATCGACTGTATTGAAAGCAGCGCTAAGATCAAGAAGCAGCAACATAGATGACGCACCAGAATCCATTGTTCGCAATAGATCATTAGTCATTTTGCAAGGGCTGTCTCCGTAGAGTGATTTGCCCTAAAACTGGATTGAAAGGGTTCACAGAGATTGTTAGACGCTAAGTGTTCATTTAGCTGCTGTGCAACAATTTTTTCGAGGAATTTCGAAATAAAGGGAAGGTGGGACACCGGCCGGTAGTTTACCATGAGGTCAGGATCGAGGTTAGGTCTTTTGAGCATAGGATGAATAACCGCTTTTTTTTAATGCTAGGGGAACAGTGCCAGAGGAAAGTGATAAGTGTGTAATATTTAGCACTGATGGTCCTAATATTACAAACAGTTCCTTGATAAGTTTCCCAGGAAGTGGGTCAAGTAAACATGTTGTTTTTTTTATCCCATTTACACGCCGTAGTAGTTCCTCTAATGTTATTTAATCAAAAAGAGAGATACTATTTGGTAGGGCAATATCCGTCGTATATACATTCGTATCTATGTTAATAAAACCCAGTTGTAGCTGGGACACGTTGTCTTTAATCTCCTTTCTAGTGAGTTCAATTTTCTTATTAAATACATTCATGAAGTCATCTGCCGAGTGGGTGGAGCTACTGGGAAGAGTCCCTTGTTGGGTTAGCAATGCTACTGTACTGAACATTTATTTAAGATCTTTTTTGTTGAGACGGATGAGATTTGAGTAGTATTTAGCTTTAGCTAAGGTAAGTATGCGTTTATAAATTATTAAACTATCACTCCATGCTTGATAGAAAACCTCAAGTTTAGTCGCGCGCCATTTGCGTTCCAGCTTTGTACATGATAATTTAAGAGCTTTAGTTTCTTCTGTGAACCATGGGGTACGCCTTTTAGGGGCCCTTTTTAGCTTTAGCGGTGCTATACTATCAATTGTTTTGCGCAGGGCGTCGTTAAAGTTGTTAGTGAGGTTATAAGTAGAGCCACATAATTTGGGAATGGTGCCATTACCGAAGGCAGTAGGCCAGCAAGAATCATCGTTGTGGCAGCATTAATGTTGCGGCTGCTATAGCAGTTATTATTATTATTATTAGCTTGCTGACAATGAGTCAGAACTTCAAATTTTATAAGGTATTGATCGGACATTACTTTAGTATACGGGAGTATCATAACTTTAAGGGTAGTGACACCCCTGATAAGCACTAGATCTATCGTATTACAGTTGCGATGCGTAGGTTAATTTATTATTTGTGTAAGACCACAGCTATCAATTATAGTCTGGAGCGCCACGCACGGAGGGTCTGATGGGGTATTCATGTGGATATTAAAGTCCCCCATTATAATTATATAGTCGGCGTGCGTCACTAGATCAGCGACAAACTCTGAGAATTCACTGATAAAGTCTGAATAGGGCCCAGGGGGGTGGTAGATAACAGCCAGGTAGAGAGGTAGCGGTGCGACAGACCTCATAGTAAGCACCTCAAGCGATTTATATGTATTACTTAGGTTTGGGGTAAGGTTAAGGTTTTCATTGTATATTAGTGCGACCCCCCCGCACCCCTTTTAAGGAGACGAGCAATATGCACATTTGTATAGTTAGGAGGAGATGCCTAGTTCAGCGCAAAAAAATTGTCTGGTTTGAGCCAAGTTTCGCTGAGACTAATGACGTTAAGATTGTTGTCTCTAATGACCTCATTAACTAATAACGTTTTGGGAGACAATTATCTTATGTTTAAAAAGCCCATATTATAGGTAGTGGGCTGTTTTGAGGATTATTTGTTAAAGTTATCCGTAGTAGTAATATTAATAATGTTGCGTTTATTTTGCGTAGAGCGCTTTAAATAATTTCGACCATATCTAGGAATTGATATGATGGGAATCTTCAGATTGTTTGCTTGCCACTGGTAAAGTTACTAATCATGTCAGACCTCAGTAAATCTAAAAGGCCTCGTTACGATTCTCAACTTATTCATGACAAAGCCAGGAACAAAACAAGGATTTGTATCGGGGATGCCTTTGAAAGATGGAGACGATTGGAGGTGGAGAAGATTTATTCATCTGACGCCAAACTTGCTAATTTCCCAAATGATTGATAAATAAGGCATTTATGTTTTCTTATTACTTGTAATAAATAGAATTGGATATTTTGTATGTAAACTATATTGTCCAATACAGTCTATGATCTTGTCTAACAAAGCCGGTATGTTCGTGCAACGAATGCTTAGCATGCTAGCCCGGTCAATGACACATCGACATATAGGCTAACGTTTACGTTAAACATGTTCTGGTCAAGTTCTCAATTACAGAATGACTAGCAGGCTCAATATTACATTCTATTAATTAATAGAGAAGGTTAAAACATTATCATGCAGCACTATAAAACCATCCTCCCTGAAAATTATCTGTCTAGAGTACAGTTACAAATGATGACAATCAGAGGTGTGGACTCGAGTCACATGACTTGGACTCGAGTCAGACTTGAGTCATGAATTTGATGACTTTAGACTCGACTTGACAAAATGTAAAAAGACTTGCAACTCGACTTAGACTTTAACATCAATGACTTGTGACTTCACTTGGACTTGAGCCTTTTGAATTGACATGACTTGACATGACTTGCTACTTTCCCCAAAACCCAAAGATGAAAAAGTTATTCGGGAGCGCTCCGTATTTTTCATTGTGTACTTGTCTATCAGCGTTGCGTGTGTCAGCTGGTGTGCTCTCAGTACAACAGCCAATCAAATTAGATCTACTTTGTTTTCATCACACAGCATTCATCCAATCAAATTGCAGGACAACCAACGAAGAAGACATGTCCAAACGACACGCCAGTGAACGAAAAATGATACCTAAAATAATTTTGTTTGGGTATAAAAATTACGAGGTGGTCAACACAAAACGGTTTGCAGTATGCAACACATGCGGTTCGAAAATTACTGATGGAGAGGCAACAACTTCCAACTTCGTCCGGCATTTGAAGTTGCACAAAGAAGGGTACGTTTTGAATGTAAGATAACGTTTATTGGCTAAGTAACGTGACTTTTATTTGCTGTGTAGTTAAATCAGTGAGGCTGTAAACTCACTGCTAACGTTATAACGTTATTGCAAACACGGGAATCTGTTGCAGTTCACTACCTTATTCATACTTTTTGTTCAGTGATTTTTTTAAGCAGGGTTACGTTAGTCAATATATCACACGTAACGTTAGACGGCGGTCAGCAGCACCGCGTATTTTAGCCAACTAAAAAAAGACAAAAATAGTAAAATAAAGGTCAGTTAAAATGTATACTATATTATGAATATGTGTACCGTTTTAGCTAGCTTTCTGACATACTGTTGGTTGTTTACCTCAGTGGTCCCCAACCACCGGGCCGCGGCCCGGTACTGGTCCGTGGATCGATTGGTATCGGGCCGCACAAGAAATATTTTTTTCTTTTTTTTTTCTTTTTTTTAATTAAATCAACATAAAAAACACAAGATGCACTTACAAGTAGTGCACCAACCCAAAAAAACTCTCTCCCCCTTTTGTTCTGGGCATTGAACATGAAGACTCTTCCTTCACTGTTCCGAGTGGCCATGAGAGTCTTGGCAGTGCCTGCCTCCAGTGCTCCAGTGGAGCGAGTTTTCAGCCATGGTGGCATCATACTACGCCCCCATCGTGCACAAATGACTGACAGACTCTTGGCTAATTTGATCTTTTGCAAATGCAATGCAGCATAGGGCCCTGACATATAAAAAGTACAACTTGTTTGTTATGTTCACGTATATGTCATGTTTTTTCAATGTTAACACTTTTGTACAAATAAGTACATTTGCACTTTATTTTTCAATGTGTTTGTTCTGTAAAGGAATGAGTTAATGTTTAAAATGACTGGTTAATAGTGCTATTATGAAGTGCAATGTCAGCACAATTTTCTTTCCTGCAATTTCAAATGCACTTGTTTTAATAAATAAATACAGCGTTTGAAAAGCATACACAATCTGTGTTAATATATTAGTCTGTGGTTAAAAGGACTTGAAAGGACTCGAAACTCAAAATGCAGGACTTCGGACTTGACTTGAGACTTTCCAGTCTTGACTTTGGACTTGACTCGGGGCTTGCCTGTCTTGACTCGGGACTTGACTCGGACTTGAGGGCAAAGACTTGAGACTTACTTGTGACTTGCAAAACAATGACTTGGTCCCACCTCTGATGACAATTATACCTATCTCCGATTATCGAGATTAATTTTGAGTTAACTATAAACAAAAAGCGATTAATCGCTATCAAATAATAATCAATAATGAATAAAGCAAAATATGTCCTGGGCCAAAAATCACTACATATTCTCTACTGCTCGCTAGTGTTACCATATCTGAGTTATTGTGCAGAAATATGGGGAAATAACTACAAATGTGCGCTACATTCGCTAACCGTGTTACAAAAAAGATCAGTTAGAATAATACATAATGTTGGATATAGAGAACACACAAACCCTTTATTTATTAAGTCAGAAATATTAAAGTTTGGTGATTTGGTAAAATTGCAAACAGCTAAAATTATGTACAAAGCAAACTATAACCTGCTACCAAAGAATGTACAACAATTCTTCTCAACTAAAGAGGAGAAATATAACCTTAGAGGAAAAAATAATTTAAAACATTTATATGCACGTACAACACTTAAAACTTTTAGCATATCAGTATGTGGAATTAAATTATGGAATGGATTAAGTAAAGAAGTTAACAATTGTACTGATATGATCCAGTTTAAGAGGTTGTTCAAAATAATAGTGCTTACAGAGTACAAAAAAGAAGAATTATGAGAAATACTTTCAACCTTATTGAAAATAAGATATTCTTCATCTCAGTATGTTAATAATGACTGAATTAATTAATTAATTACATATTACAAAACTGTTGTATACTAATTCATATATGTTATTTTATTATATAAAAAGGTCAGTAAATGATTCTATATATTTGTAAACGCTTGAAGTGGGAAAGGGGTAGGATTAAATAAGCTTTGCTTCTTCCTACTCCTTTTCGGGCATGATGTAAAATGAAATGATATGAAATTGTGTGATGTATTATGATGTAAGTGTGTTCATGTTCGAAATAAACTAAAGAAAGAAATAAATATTTTGAGAGTTTGACAGCCCTAATATTAAGAGCATGTGAAAGTTCGACTCTGAGCTTGTTTACTTCCCTGACAACTTTCTTACAGTTTTGTAATCAATCAGAAATATCAAGCTGCTAAAATGCGCCAAACATGGGGAAGCGCGGAGAGAGTGTTTTGCATATATTACTTATCATGCACTATAATGGATTTATATGCAGTATGTGTAATTTTAAATTATATGTACGTGTTTTATAATAAAACATAACATACATAAGTAACAAACAGCATAATAACAACAAAGCTGTAAACCAAGGAAGTACTTTAACTTCAACTTTACATACACAAAGCCTAACCAGGCGTTTTTTTCTCTCAAGGAATTCTGAAATAAAATCATGTCTGAAGCCCAGAACACATTTCCCCAGTTTTAGTTTAGAGATAAGGAAAGATTGGCCTGGCCCACTAGGATCCCTCTTTATGTTTTTGAACTTTATAGTCTATACATTTAAAGTGATGTGATAATCAAACACTCTAGAAATCTAGAATGAAATAGTATATAAGATAATTGACAGAGTGTGTGTACCTTCAGTGCTGAATGATGAGCAGAGGCAGAGTTTGTAGTGTCTTCTTTAGCTCGCTTTTCATGTTTATGTACTCACTGTCCACTGTGTCCAGGAGCTTGGAAAATGTTTTTGTGCGATTTGCTATTTTTATGGGCTTGCCTCTTCCATCCATCCATCCATCATCTTCCGCTTATCCGAGGTTGGGTCGCGGGGGCAGCAGCCTAAGCAGGGAAGCCCAGACTTCCCTCTCCCCAGCCACTTCGTCCAGCTCTTCCTGTGGGACCCCGAGGCGTTCCCAGGCCAGCCGGGAGACATAGTCTTCCCAACGTGTCCTGGGTCTTCTCCGTGGCTTCCTACCGGTCGGACGTGCCCTAAACACCTCCCTAGGGAGGCGTTCGGGTGGCATCCTGACCAGATGCCCGAACCACCTCATCTGGCTCCTCTCGATGTGGAGGAGCAGCGGCTTTACTTTGAGCTCCTCCCGGATGGCAGAGCTTCTCACCCTATCTCTAAGGGAGAGCCCCGCCACCCGGCGGAGGGAACTCATTTCGGCCGCTTGTACCTGTGATCTTGTCCTTTCGGTCATAACCCAAAGCTCATGACCATAGGTGAGGATGGGAACGTAGATCGACCGGTAAATTGAGAGCTTTGCCTTCCGGCTCAGCTCCTTCTTCACCACAACGGACCGATACAGCGTCCGCATTACTGAAGACGCCGCACCGACCCGCCTGTCGATCTCACGATTCACTCTTCCCTCACTCGTGAACAAGACTCCGAGGTACTTGAACTCCTCCACTTGGGGCAAGATCTCCTCCCCAACCCGGAGATGGCACTCCACCCTTTTCCGGGCGAGAACCATGGACTCGGACTTGGAGGTGCTGATTCTCATCCCAGTCGCTTCACACTCAGCTGCGAACCGATCCAGTGAGAGCTGAAGATCCTGGCCAGATGAAGCCATCAGGACCACATCATCTGCAAAAAGCAGATATCTAATCCTGCAGCCACCAAACCAGATCCCCTCAACGCCTTGACTGCGCCTAGAAATTCTGTCCATAAAGGTTATGAACAGAATCGGTGACAAAGGGCAGCCTTGGCGGAGTCCAACCCCCACTGGAAACGTGTCCGACTTACTACCGGCAATGCGGACCAAGCTCTGGCACTGATCATACAGGGAGCGGACTGCCACAATCAGACAGTCCGATACCCCATACTCTCTGAGCACTCCCCACAGGACTTCCCGAGGGACACGGTCGAATGCTTTCTCCAAGTCCACAAAACACATGTAGACTGGTTGGGCAAACTCCCATGCACCCTCAAGGACCCTGCCGAGAGTATAGAGCTGGTCCACAGTTCCACGACCAGGACGAAAACCACACTGTTCCTCCTGAATCCGAGGTTCGACTATCCGGCGTAGCCTCCTCTCCAGTACACCTGAATAGACCTTACCGGGAAGGCTGAGGAGTGTGATCCCACGATAGTTAGAACACACCCTCCGGTTCCCCTTCTTAAAGAGAGGAACCACCACCCCGGTCTGCCAATCCAGTGGTACCGCCCCGATGTCCACGCGATGCTGCAGAGTCTTGTCAACCAAGACAGCCCCACAGCATCCAGAGCCTTAAGGAACTCCGGGCGGATCTCATCTACCCCCGGGGCCTTGCCACCGAGGAGCTTTTTAACTACCTCAGCAACCTCAGCCCCAGAAATAGGAGAGCCCACCACAGACTCCCCAGGCACTGCTTCCTCATAGGAAGACATGTTGGTGGGATTGAGGAGGTCTTCGAAGTATTCCCTCCACCGATCCACAACATCCGCAGTCGAGGTCAGCAGAACACCATCCTCGCCATACACGGTGTTGATAGTGCACTGCTTCCCCTTCCTGAGGCGGCGGATGGTGGTCCAGAATTGCTTCGAAGCCGTCCGGAAGTCGTTTTCCATGGCTTCACCGAACTCCTCCCATGTCCGATTTTTTGCCTCTGCAACCGCTGAAGCCGCACACCGCTTGGCCTGTCGGTACCTGTCCGCTGCCTCAGGAGTCCTATGAGCCAAAAGAACCCGATAGGACTCCTTCTTCAGCTTGACGGCATCCCTCACCGCCGGTGTCCACCAACGGGTTCTAGGATTACCGCCACGACAAGCACCAACTACCTTGCGGCCACAGCTCCAATCAGCCGCCTCGACAATAGAGGCGCGGAACATGGTCCATTCGGACTCAATGTCCAGCACCTTCCTCGTGACATGTTCAAAGTTCTTCCGGAGGTGGGAATTGAAACTCTCTCTGACAGGAGACTCTGCCAGACGTTCCCAGCAAACCCTCACAATGCGTTTGGGCCTGCCAGGTCTGTCCGGCATCCTCCCCCACCATCGCAGCCAACTCACCACCAGGTGGTGATCGGTAGAAAGCTCCGCCCCTCTCTTCACCCGAGTGTCCAAAACATGAGGCCGCAAATCCGATGACACAACTACAAAGTCGATCATGGAACTGCGGCCTAGGGTGTCCTGGTGCCAAGTGCACATATGGACACCCTTATGTTTGAACATGGTGTTCGTTATGGACAATCTGTGACGGGCACAAAAGTCCAATAACAAAACACCGCTCGGGTTCAGATCCGGGCAGCCATTCTTCCCAATCACGCCTCTCCAGGTTTCACTGTCGCTGCCAACATGAGCATTGAAGTCCCCCAGTAGAACGAGGGAATCACCCGGTGGAGCACTCTCAAGTACTCCCTCGAGTGAATCCAAAAAGGGTGGGTACTCTGAACTGCGGTTTGGCGCGTAAGCGCAAACCACAGTCAGGACCCGTTCCCCCACCCGAAGGCGGAGGGAAGCTACCCTCTCGTCCACCGGGTTGAACTCCAACGTACAGGCTCTGAGCTGGGGGGAAACAAGAATTGCCACCCCAGCCCATCGCCTCTCACTGCCAGCAACGCCAGAGTGGAAGAGAGTCCAGCCCCTCTCGAGAGAACTGGTTCCAGAGCCCTTGCTGTGCGTCGAAGTGAGTCCGACTATATCTAGTCGGAACTTCTCCACCTCGCGCACTAGCTCAGGCTCCTTCCCCCCCAGCGAGGTGACGTTCCACGTCCCAAGAGCGAGCTTCTGTAGCCGAGGATCGGACCGCCAAGTGCCCTGCCCTCGGCTGCCGCCCAGCTCACATCGCACCCGACCTCTATGACCCCTGCTATGGGTGGTGAGCCCATTGGAGGGGGGACCCACGTTGCCTCTTCGGGCTGTGCCCGGCCGGGCCCCATGGGGACAGGCCCGGCCACCAGGCGCTCGCCATCGTGCCCCACCTCCGGGCCTGGCTCCAGAGGGGGGCCCCGGTGACCCGCGTCCGGGCAAGGGAAATCTGGGTTCCTTAATCGTTAATTAATTAATCGTTAATTAATTAGTTAATTAATCCTTAATTGTTTGCTTGCCTCTTTGTGATGTTAAATTCCTGTTATAAGCTGTTATACAGTATATGCTTTGAGCTCCTATTTTGAAGGCGCTAAGAGCGGAAGTGGTTACACGTTGTAGTGGAGCGGAGGTTTTGAAAAGAAAGGACATAAAGTGGTCCTCGTGTAAAATTGGAGCCTCCGTGTTTGTTATTTTGTAGTTTTATACAGTATAGGCGACATATATAAACCCTCGGTTACAGTAGTGATAATATTTCCATGTTAAGAAACTCTACTGCAGCTCTGCCATGATCAGACACGCCCCCCCTCTTCTCCCTCCCTCCCCACACCCAGACACACACACACACAGCACGCCTCTTCCTTGTGACACAAGAGATTCAGAAGGACGACACCGCAGCGCTCCAATAAAACACACTCAGATCTTCTGTTTCTAGCCGATACTGCGTTATTTTACGTTATTTTTTATGTAGTAACGCATCATGTAGTAACAGTAACTGAGTTACTGAATATAAAAAATAACGCGTTAGATTACCAGTTACCGCCGAAATTAACGACTGTAGTCCCAACACTGCTCATTCCATCTGGATTTGTCTCTTAATTCCCGTGCCAGTTTCATTGTTGAAGGTGATTTTCTTCCCTAGATATAAAGTATGTAGTGATCTACTGTTTCTAGGTCTTTCCCCAGTGCAGTTACTTTGGAGTTTGAGTTGTTGCTCATTAGGCTTTTTTTTTTCATGTTCATGTTGAGGCCTTGCTATTCTCTTCTGCAAGGTCATGAATCACTTCCTGTAGCAATGGTGTGGCTTAGGATAAGGGTATCATTGGTGAGTCTGAGTTCGGTGAGACACTCCCTGTCAACTCGCATTCATTTGTCGTTCCAGTGTCAATTTTTTTGAAAGGTTCCTCCAGAGCTGCAGTTAATAGCTTAGGTGACACAGGATCTCCCTGTCTAACTACTGTAACATAATTTGCATGAATTCTGGCTGTGGGCTCTTGTGTATTACTTTGATTATTTTTATATACAGTACTTCTCATCTATATTTTGCTTTTTTTAAGCACCCAGAGGGGACTGGTGGTCTCGTCTGTCAAAGTTGTATTTTTCACTGTCCACAAAACTAAATCACAAGTCAAACTGATGTTCCTTTAACTTTTAAATCATTTGGCTTAGTACATGCAAATGGTCGGATATATGGAATCCTGGTCTGAACCTGATTGCTCTCTTGGTTGGTTTTCCTCCAGCTGCCTTTCTCTGCGGGCAAGAATTACTCAGCTAGAAATCTTGTTGAGTTGAGGTAGTAGGCTGATATACCTGTAGTTCTTTATATATTTTTTGCTCCTTTCTTAAATATGAGAATTACTTTTCACTCGTTCCACTGAGAGGGTATTTCTTCCTCATGCAAGATCTTGTTAAAGAGAACAGCAATTACTGTAATGATCTCTTCGTCCCCGAGGCTCAGAATGTCTACTGTTAATTGGTCCTCTCTAGGGGCTTTCCCTTTTTTTTCCCCTTAGGGCTTGTTTGACTTTCTCTTGTAGGATAGTAGCACACCCTTTCATCTACTTGACCAATCTTCTCCTGTTTTCCAATTTGGTTGATAACTACTGTATAGAATGGGTTGTACTTGTATAGCGCTTTTCTACCTTCAAGGTACTCAAAGTGCTTTGACACAACTTCCACATTTACCCATTCACACACAATTTCACACACTGAAGGAGGGAGCTGCCATGCAAGGCGCTAACTAGCACCCATCAGGAGCAAGGGTGAAGTGTCTTGCTCAGGACACAACGGACATGACGAGGTTGCTACTAGGTGGGGATTGAACCAGGGACCCTTGGGTCGCGCACGGCCATTCTTCCACTGCGCCACACCGTCCCTTAGAAAGCTAACAAGAAAGCTATTTTGCTGATATAATACAGTATTTGTCACTTGTTTCTGTTCCATTCATTTCTCTTATGCTGGACATGATTTTCCTTCCGCTTTGTGGTTTTTTATTTATGATATTTGGGCCCCAATGTTTTTCCAGGACCTCCTGTTAGGAATTGGTAGGGTGGATCCCAAGGATGCAGAGACTTATTGTGTACAATAGCTCTTCCTTTTATTTAGGAGGAAGCACAAAGTAGCAAAAATAAAGGCGGTGGTGGTAAACACAACAAAACACACCATGTAAAAAAAACTACTACGAGAGATAACACACAAACTAAAAGCGCTAGACAAGGCTAGGAAAAAATACTTCATGAAAGAAGTTAATATAAAACAAAGTACAAACTAAAAACGCTAGACAAGGCTAGGAAAACATACTTCATGAAAGAAGTAAATAGATAAACAAAGTACAAAATGAAAACGCTAGACAAGGCTAGGAAATATACAGGCAAACCTGATATGAAGGGCACACGACGAACTAGTGAGTTCTCTGGCAAGATAAACAGGTAGCAAGCAGTAACAAAGTTCCGGCGCTCACAGGCCGTCAGCAGCCAGGTTAAATAGGCTGCTCCTAATCAATGTCAGGTGTGTGCTGCTGCCTCGCACCAGCTGCACTCCGTACTGAGGATGAGAGAGAGAGTGAACATTGTGTGCAAACAACAACAGAAATGAACAAGATTTCAGATTACCACAGTACCCCCCCCTCAACGGACGCCTCCTGGCGGCCTACCTGGTTTGTCTGGAAATCGAACGTAAAATTCCTTGATCAAGTCCTTGTCAATTATAAGCGATCTAGAAATCCATGACCGCTCCTCCGGGCCGTACCCCTCCCAGTCTACCAGGTATTGGAAACCCCTGCCCCTTCTTCTCACATCTAAGATGGTGTTTACTGTAAATGCTGGGTGACCTTCAACCAGCCTGGGTGGAGGAGGCGGTACCTCAGGAGGACTGAGCGGGCTGGATGCGACAGGCTTGATGCGGGACACGTGAAAAACAGGATGGCACTTGAGAGATTTTGGGAGATGGAGCCTGACTGCAACACGATTGATGATCTTGACAATGGGGTATGGTCCAATGAACCTGGGAGCCAGTTTCTTAGAGTCGGTGGCCAATGGTAGGTCCCGGGACGATAACCAGACCTTCTGTCCCAACTGGTAGTGTGGGGCTGGTGTGCGATGGCGGTTGGCTAAGAGTTGGTTCCTGGCCGATGTTCTTCTTAACGCCGCCCTGGTGTTACGCCAAGCTTGATGAGCCCGGCGCAGGTGTGCCGTTACGGATGGAATGTCAGCATTGGGTTGGGTAGAAGAAAAAACTGGGGGTTGGAAACCATAGGCGACGTGAAATGGAGACAGGCCGGTGGCGGAGCTAATGAGGGAATTGTGAGCGTATTCGATCCATGGGAGATTCTCAGACCAGGTTGAGGGTTGCTGATGACATGTGCACCTGATGGCCGCCTCCAGGTCTTGGTTGGTCCGCTCGGTCTGTCCATTGCTCTGAGGGTGGTAGCCGGAGGATAGGCTAGGGGAGGCCCCCAGAGACTTGCAGAATGCCCTCCAGACAGCCGAGGAAAACTGTGGCCCTCTGTCGGATACCACATCAGTGGGGATGCCGTGCAGCCGGAAAGCATGAAGCACTAATAGTTGGGCTGTTTCCAGAGCTGAAGGCAGCTTGGGGAGGGCCACGAAGTGGGCCATCTTCGAGAACCGGTCCACAATGGTCAAGACCGTGTCATTTCCCTCGGAAGGGGGCAGTCCTGTGACAAAGTCCACAGCTATGTGTGACCACGGGCGGGAGGGGATGGGTAATGGGTGTAACAGTCCTGCTGGAGCCTGGTGGGATGCCTTGTTTCGGGCGCAGATCCGACATGCTGCCACAAACGCCTTTGTATCTGCAAGAATGGATGGCCACCAAAAACGCTGGGAGAGGACAAAACTGGTGCGACGAATACCTGGATGGCAAGCGATCTTCGACCCATGTGCCCAATCCAGAACGTTGGAACGAAGCCGAGGAACCACAAATATCCGACTTGGTGGGCAGCCCCGAGGAGATGTGTCCGACTTCAGGGCCTCCAAGACTTGCCGCTCGATGTCCCACTGGAGTCCCCCAATGATGTGGGTATGGGGAACAATTGGTTCCTGTGAAGAATTCTCAAAGGACGAAAAGTAGAGACGGGACAGGGCATCGGGCTTCCCATTCTGAGAATCAGGTCGGAAAGTGATGATAAAATTGAAACGGGTCAGAAATAGTGCCCACCTGGCTTGGCGGGGGTTCAGTGTCTGTGCAGTCCTTAAGTAGGACAGGTTCTTGTGGTCCGTGTAGATGATGAATGGTAGCTCCGCCCCTTCCAGCCAATGTCTCCACTCCTGAAGGGCCCAGATGACCGCCAGGAGCTCCCTGTTGCCAATGTCATAATTTCTCTCAGCAGGGGATAGGCGACGAGAGAAGAAAGCACAGGGGTGCAACTTCTGGTCGGAGATAGATTGCTGGGAGAGTACGGCCCCTACACCTGAATCAGAAGCGTCCACCTCAACAAAAAATTGGAGAGAACGGTCAGGGTAACAAAGAACAGGAGCCGAAGTAAACAATCTTTTCAGCCTCAAGAACGCGGAATTGGCTTCGGGTGTCCATTCAAACAGAACCTTAGTAGAGGTTAGCCTCGTAAGTGGCTCAGCGACACGACTAAAATTACGAATAAATCGCCGATAAAAATTAGAGAAGCCCAAGAATCTCTGAAGGTGCTTCTTGGAAACTGGAGTGGGCCAATCTACTACTGCTTTTACCTTAGCAGGGTCCGGTCTGAGTCTACCCTCCTCAATGATAAATCCTAAGAAGGGAATGGAGGAAGAGTGAAACTCGCATTTTTCCGCTTTGACGAACAGTTTATTCTCGAGCAATCGTTGAAGGACTAATCGAACCTGCTGCACATGTTCGTCAAATGTTGATGAATAAATTAATATATCGTCCAGGTAAACAAAGAGAAACCGACCTGTCATGTCCCGAAAAATGTCATTAATGAAACCCTGAAAAACACCAGGTGCATTTGTTAGTCCAAAAGGCATGACTAAATACTCAAAATGTCCGAGAGGGGTGTTGAATGCGGTCTTCCATTCATCCCCCTCTCGGATGCGAACTAGATGGTACGCGTTACGTAGATCGAGTTTAGTAAAAAACTTTGCAGACTGTAAGGGAGTAAAAGCAGAATCAAGGAGTGGAAGAGGATACTTGTTCTTGACAGTAATCTGATTAAGAGCACGGTAGTCTATACAAGGCCGTAGGGACTTGTCCTTCTTTTCGACAAAAAAAAATCCAGCAGCTACCGGTGCAGTAGAAGGACGAATGAGGCCCGCAGCTCGTGATGTGTTTATGTATTCTTCTAGTGCTTTGAGTTCGGTATTAGACACCTTGTACAAACGGGTCGATGGTAAAGCCGCGCCGGCTAGCAAATCGATACCACAATCGTAGGGTCGGTGGGGGGGAAGTGAGAGTGCTCTATCCTTGCTAAATACCGCTTTTAAATCATGGTAGTTTGTGGGCACGTTTGTTAAGTCTATGTTCTCTATAACTGAGGTAGGTGGCGGTGTGTGGGATCCTGCTGCGGAACGAAGACAATGTATGTGGCAGGTCACACTGCAATTAATAATGGCCGAGCGAGGCCAGTCTATGTGCGGGTTATGCTTATGTGGCCAGGTTATCCCCAAAATGACAGGCGCGGACCGTGATGGCACGATAAAAAAAATTATTTTCTCACAATGATTACCAGACAAGCGCAGGTTGAGCGGGAGGGTCTGGTGGGTTATACTGGCTAATAGGCGCCCATCTAGAGAATACACCCTCTTGGGCACATACAGTTTTACAACTGGAATCTTATGGAGTCTCATGAACTCAAAGTCCAAAAAGTTATCATCTGCTCCTGAGTCAATGAGAGCGCAAATGTCTATTTGTTGGTTAGACCAAGAAAGAGTACCTTTTAGCTGCATTCTGCCTGCGGCCAACGAAGGAGAACGGCGACCTCTGGTGGACGTGTCCTCTGGTGAGTGAGGGCGCACTCTTGGCCGTGCGGCGGGGCGCGGCAGTTCCTTGCAGCGGGAGATGAGGTGATCAGCGGCCCCACAGTATAGGCAGAGTTGGAGGCGAAAACGGCGTTCCCTCTCGGCAGTGGTGAGTCGACGACCTCCCAGTTGCATCGGCTCATCTATCTGCCCCGAAGGAGAGGTGTCTTCGGGAACGAATTGCTCAGTTTTGCAGATGGCAGGTCTAGCAGGTGCTGATTGGCTGCTAGGTGGGGCTTGTCTCCCTCGTCGATCCCGCCTCTCCTCCAATAGGCGGAAGTCGATTTGCACCGCCAGTTCGATGAGATCATCCAGGTTCGTCGGGAGTGACAGCGGGATCATCATGTGACGAATCCCGTCCGTGAGACCCAGGAAGAAAGCGTCCAACAGCGCCGAGGGACCCCAGTCACAGTCGGCGGCCATGGTGCGGAACTCGATCGCGTAATCTGCGACCCGTCGTGAACCCTGTTGCAGCCGAAAAAGGGATCTCGCTGCCTCTCTACCTGGGAGTCGTCGTTGGAAGATTTGCTTCATGGCTTTGGAAAAGTTCGCATATGTGGAGCTGGAGGTGGTCTGACGGTTCCATTCAGCAGTCGCCCAGGTGCCCGCACGGCCAGACAGGTGGGAGATAACAAACGCTACCTTAGCCCGCTCAGAGGTGAAAGCGGAAGCGTTTAGCTCGAAATGTAGTTCACACTGAGTCAGGAATTGTCTTACGTCTTCCCTTTCTCCGGAAAAACGTTCGGGTCGGGATAGCCGTATGTTGCTGGTACTTGCGGGTTGTGTAGGCTGGGTGGATGTCTGGTCAGGCACGGTGGTCGAGGTGGGTACAACAGTGGCTAGCAACATGTTGACTCGCTCCAACATGGTGTCTTGACGCTCCGACAGTCCCTGTAGACCTCGGCTCAGGTGGTCTAGCTGGTCCCCCTGCTGGTTGATCCGTTGAGCCTGGCCTTGTAATGCTCTTTTCCAGGCATCTGTCTCTGCGGGTTCCATAGTTTGGCCGGAACTTTTCTGTTAGGAATTGGTAGGGTGGATCCCAAGGATGCAGAGACTTATTGTGTACAATAGCTCTTCCTTTTATTTAGGAGGAAGCACAAAGTAGCAAAAATAAAGGCGATGGTGGTAAACACAACAAAACACACCATGTAAAAAAAACTACTACGAGAGATAACACACAAACTAAAAGCGCTAGACAAGGCTAGGAAAAAATACTTCATGAAAGAAGTTAATATAAAACAAAGTACAAACTAAAAACGCTAGACAAGGCTAGGAAAACATACTTCATGAAAGAAGTAAATAGATAAACAAAGTACAAAATGAAAACGCTAGACAAGGCTAGGAAATATACAAGCAAACCTGATATGAAGGGCACACGACGAACTAGTGAGTTATCTGGCAAGATAAACAGGTAGCAAGCAGTAACAAAGTTCCGGCGCTCACAGGCCGTCAGCAGCCAGGTTAAATAGGCTGCTCCTAATCAATGTCAGGTGTGTGCTGCTGCCTCGCACCAGCTGCACTCCGTACTGAGGATGAGAGAGAGAGTGAACATTGTGTGCAAACAACAACAGAAATGAACAAGGAGATTTCAGATTACCACACCTCCTGCACTATTGTTGTTCATTGCTTTGGTTTCTGCTCTTGTCTTGCTGAGTTCTGTAGGTCAAAGCTATGTCTATATTTTCTCAATATTTAGTTTTACAGTTGGCAGCACATTTCGATGTAACATTTCGATTTAGATTTAACATTTAGATTCACAATTTATTTTGCACCCCACATTGAAAACAAGATTGTTATCAGAGCACAAAAAGGTAAAGTTGAAAAACATCACCATGTATGAACCTCACCGCATGTCATTGGTTTATAGCATTGTTATTTTGACTCCAGAGCAGCAGAAATGACTTCTTCTTTATTAATGTTGACAGTCTGCATAGGTTTGAAATACAAACCCCGTTCCATATGAGTTGGAAAATTGTGTTAGATGTAAATATAAACGGAATACAATGATTTGCAAATCCTTTTCAACCCATATTCAATTGAATGCACTACAAAGACAAGATATTTGATGTTCAAACTCATAAACTTTATTTTTTTTTTGCAAATAATAATTAACTTGGAATTTCATGGCTGCAACACGTGCCAACGTAGTTGGGAAAGGGCATGTTCACCACTGTGTTACATGGCCCTTCCTTTTAACAACACTCAATGAACATTTGGGAACTGAGGAGACACATTTTTTAAGCTTCTCAGGTGGAATTCTTTCCCATTCTTGCTTGATGTACAGCTTAAGTTGTTCAACAGTCCGGGGGTCTCCGTTGTGGTATTTTAGGCTTCATAATGCGCCACACATTTTCAATGGGAGACAGGTCTGGACAACAGGCAGGCAAGTCTAGTACCCGCACTCTTTTACTATGAAGCCCGTTGATGTAACATGTGGCTTGGCATTGTCTTGCTGAAATAAGCAGGGGCGTCCATGGTAATGTTGCTTGGATGGCAACATATGTTGCTCCAAAACCTGTATGTACATTTCAGCATTAATGGTGCCTTCACAGATGTGTAAGTTACCCATGTCTTGGGCACTAATACACCCCCATACCATCACAGATGCTGGCTTTTCAACTTTGCGCCTATAACAATCCGGATGGTTCTTTTCCTCTTTGGTCCGGAGGACACGACGTCCACAGTTTCCAAAAACAATTTGAAATGTGGACTCGTCAGAACACGTTTCTACTTTGTATCAGTCCATCTTAGATGAGCTCAGGCCCAGCGAAGCCGACGGCGTTTCTGGGTGTTGTTGATAAACGTTTTTTTGCCTTGCATAGGAGAGTTTTAACTTGCACTTACAGATGTAGCGACCAACTGTAGTTACTGACAGTGGGTTTCTGAAGTGTTCCTGACCCCATGTGGTGATATCCTTTACACACTGATGTCGCTTGTTGATGCAGTACAGCCTGAGGGATCGAAGGTCACGGGCTTAGCTGCTTACGTGCAGTGATTTCTCCAGATTCTCTGAACCCTTTGATGATATTACGGACCTTAGATGTTGAAATCCCTAAATTCCTTGCAATAGGTAGTTGAGAAAGGTTTTTCTTAAACTGTTTAACAATTTGCTCACGCATTTGTTGACAAAGTGGTGACCCTCGCCCCATCCTTGTTTGTGAATGACTGAGCATTTCATGGAATCTACTTTTATACCCAATCATGGCACCCACCTGTTCCCAATTTGCCTGTTCACCTGTGGGATGTTCCAAATAAGTGTTTGATGAGCATTCCTCAACTTTATCAGTATTTATTGCCACCTTTCCCAACTTCTTTGTCATGTGTTGCTGGCATCAAATTCTAAAGTTAATGATTATTTGCAAAAATAATTTTTTTTTATCAGTTTGAACATCAAATATGTTGTCTTTGGAGCATATTCAACTGAATATGGGTTGAAAATGATTTGCAAATCATTGTATTCTGTATATTTACATCGAACACAATTTCCCAACTCCTATGGAAACGGGGTTTGTACAAACACCAGCATCTATTGGACAGGACAGCAACGGTTTGAATGTACAAACCCAAAACCAGTGAAGTTGGCATGTTATGTAATACGTAAATAAAAACAGAATACAATGCTTTGCAAATCCATTTCAACTTATATTCAATTGAATACACTGCAAAGACAAGATATTTAATGTTTGAACTGAGAAACTTATTTTTTTTTTTGCAAATAATCATTAACTTAGAATTTAATGGCAACAACACATTGTAAAAAAGTTGGCACAAGAGCATTTTTACCACTGTGTTACATGGCCTTTCCTTTTAACAACTCATAGTAAACGTGTGGGAACTGAGGAGACCAATTTTGGAAGTTTTTCAGGTGGAATTATTTCCCATTCTCGCTTGATGTACAGCTTAAGTTGTTCAACAGTCCGGGGTCTCCGTTGTGGTATTTCACGCTTCATAATGCGCCACACATTTTCAATGGGAGACAGGTCTAGACTACAGGCAGGCCAGTCCAGTACCCACACTCCCATACCATCACAAAGGCTGGCTTTTGAACTTTGCGCCTATAAAAATCCGGATGGTTGTTTTCCTTTTTGGTCCGGAGGACAAGACGTCCACAGTTTCCAAAAACAATTATAAATGTGGACTCGTCAGACACACTTTTCCAGTTTGCATCAGTCCATCTTAGATGAGCTCGGGCCCAGCGAAGCCGGCAGCGTTTCTGGGTGTTGTTGATAAATGGATTTCGCTTTGCATAGTAGAGTTTTAACTTGCACTTACAGATCTAGCGTCAAACTGTAGTTACTGACACTGGTTTTCTGTTATATCTTTTACACACTGATGTGGCTTTTTGATGCAGTACCTACCGCCTGAGAGATCGAAGGTCTATAATATCATTGCTTACGTGATTTCTCCAGATTCTCTGAACCTTTTGATGATTTTACGGACCATAGATGGTGGAATCCCTAAATTCCTTGCAATAGCTCTTTGAGAAATGTTGTTCTTAAACTGTTCAAGCATGGAAGCTGCTTTTATACCCAATCATGGTACCCACCTGTTCCCAATTAGCCTGTTCACCTGTGGGATGTTCCAAATAAGTGTTTGATGAGCATTCCTCAACTTTCTCAGTTTTTTTTGCCACTCGTGCCATCTTTTTTTAAACATGCTGCAGGCATCAAATTCCAAATGAGTTCATATTTGCAAAAAAATAACATTTTCCAGTTCGAACGTTGAGTATCTTGTCTTTGCAGTGTATTAAATTGAATATGGGTTGAAAAGGATTGGCACATCACTATATCTTGTTTTTGTTTACAATTTACACAACATGCCAACTTCACTCGTTCTGGGGTTTGAACATTGTGTGCAGTCAAGTTGTGGCTCTCAGTCAATCTGTATTGTTAGCATTCTGTCTGCTTTGACTTTATGTCACAGGTGATTAATTTGTAAACTGCCAGTTAGAATTTGTGCAACGTATACCCAGTGATAGCTTTTTCGGCTTCATTAGTCGGACTATAAATAGAAATGATTTGTATTTTTCGCTATTTTCAGTTTGCATGCATTTTGATAAGTCAGGTTTTAGTTGGACTAATAATGATAATAATACTTTCCTAAGTACTCAAAGCATTTCACTGAATAGCAAATAAAATGACAAAATTAAGCACATTAAAAGCTAATTTTATTCGAACAACACACAAAAAACAACACATTTAAAGATAACAGCCAAAATACAAAACAAATAAAACTCGGACTTAACATATGGTTCTGGTAGTGGTAAGTACATTAATTTAACTAATAACTCGAATAACTCAGGTCAGGTAAAAGTATCAACAAGCAACATGTCTAAGGCTGCAGCTAACGATTATTTTTCTATAGAGTATTTTTTTCGATTAATCGGTTAATCTATAGATAATTTTTTTCGATTAATCTATGGATTATTTTTCCTTTTAACGATTATTTTTTTATTTAAAATGAAGATGAAAAAATAAATGTAGGCCAGTTTTTTCAAAAGGCATGACTTTTATTTACAAAAAAAAAGGATGGCCACTCAGTCAACTTTGACAACAACATGACAAAATATTCTGTAACAATGTAAACATTTAAAACTTTTAACATTTAACAAAATTAAAAGTAGCTTATTTACTTTTTATTGTGCAAATATAAAAGTAAACATCCAGTGCAAATCTTAATATTCTGCAATAGTATAAGCATTTCAAAAGTAAAAGTATTGCTTATTTTGCTTTAAAATGTGCAAAAATAAAGGTAAACATCCAATACAAAAAAGTGCAAAACGAAATATTCTGTAACAGTGTAAACATTTCAACAAAAGTAAAAGTATTGCTTATTTTGCTTAATAACACAACAATGATAGTATCATTAAAGTGAAAGTTAATTGTTCGTTTGTACATAGTATATGTAACTGTTAATGTTGTAAAAGGTATTTGCACAACTAATTAACGTTAGCGTTAAAGAGGAGCGCGTCTTTGTAAACACTGAACAGGCACGCCAAACGCGCCTCTCAGAGCGAAACAGTGTTTTAGTTTATGAGTTTACAACGCAGATACAAATGACACATTCATGTTTTTGTGTAATGATGACAACGTATACTCACGCGGACGATTGACTAGTTGATGGTGATGGCAAGAACGCTGTCGGGTGTTTTCTTTTCAAATGTTCGTTCATAGCCGTTGTGCTGCTATGATAGGCCATTTCCGCTCGACACAGTGTGCATACAACAACTGTCAAGTGTTTTGCTTTTTTCGCTGTGCTTATCCCACACTTGAAGGGATGTACCAATGCTGAATGTGGCTTCTGGATTTCACTCAAAAGACCAGACCGTAGTTACTTTTTCCTTTTATTTTCCTTCAGTTTTCAACAGTTTTTCCAACGAAGAAACAGCTTATTTTTTCTTCTTTAGTCTTTTTAGCAGTCTTTAGCAGTGTTAGTAGATTTAGTAGACTTTAGTTTCTTTAGCTGTCATTAGCTGTCTTTAGTAGCCTTTAGTAGCCTTTAGCTTCTTTAATAGGTAGATTAACATGCTGTAAAAAATCAATCAATTATCAATCCCATAATTTACAATTATTAATTAGGCTATCAAACTCTTAACCATTAAACAAGTGCAAAAAAATGGACACATCTTTTCCCTTTAAGTTAAAACAGATTTTAAATAAATTGTCTCAACATAAATGCACCAAGATACATATAAAATACATTTAAACACCAGAAACACAATAGATAAATGCAGCAGAAAACCCAATATACAAATACATAAATACCTAACCATTTAACCACCCATTTAGATACATATTTAAAATCCATATTCCATATAAATATATTATTAATTTAGCAGTGAAACACTCAATCTTAAACACTGTTTACTGGAAGAAAAATGCCCCTTTTTCTATGCCCTCACCAGCACCTAATGATCCAACACAGTTAAATCCAACACTTTAAGTTGAGCGACTTCACCCTCCTGATGAAGCAAACTGCTCCAACATTTATCAAACTAAGGAAATAATATCAACACTTCCTTACTAAACAACAATTACACAAAACACCGTGTGTATTTAGCCTCCAGACTAAGCACGCTACATGCACACAACTCCTCCGCACCCCCCATCTCACCAGCGCAAAGCAGTTTATAGTTTATACACTATATTACCGAATGTAACCATGACATACCTATATTAAACATTGTTTTAATAAACATTAACTTTACTACACTACACATAATAGTGGTGCTGTGTTCCACTGAGTGAAGTTAATGACAAAGCTGGTTATAGTTGTCACAGGTTAAACGGGAGGATTAACATGTAATGATTTGGGGCGGTCATAGCTCGGTTGGTAGAGTGGCCGTGCCAGCAACTTGAGGTTCTAGGTTCGATCCTCGCTTCAGCCATCCTAGTCACTGCCGTTGTGTCCTTGGGCAAGACACTTTACCCACCTGCTCCCAGTGCCACCCACACTGGTTTAAATGTAACTCAGATATTGGGTTTCACTATGTAAAAGCGCTTTGAGTCACTAGAGAAAAGCGCTATATAAATATAAATTCACTTCACTTCATTTGCTATGTGTGTTTCATTCCCCATGTGGGAGACAAAAAGCTTTTAATATAATCTATATTCAAGGAAAGTAATTTCATAACATGCCACTCCAATTAGTCTGTCATCTGACTACCCAGCATGCATCAGTTGTTGCTGATATATTCATCTGAGTCACCTTCAATTATTCTGTGTTCAGAGGGCTGTACAGAGATGCCATTATCTCTATATGTGTCAATCTAACCAACACAGTTGTCTGCATCTGGGTCAACATGCATATTGATGTTTTTAGTAGTTCTTGTTAAATTGCAAATACATAATTTCTTCCAGGATCTGCTGACTACAGGTAAAGGGCACACGTCTTGCTTATGCTTGTTAGAATTTGATGAGATTATTTTTGGAAATATTTTAATAAAGAACATAATTTTACATGACAAAACCGATAAAAACTTGGAAACGCATGGAGTTCTACAACTTCTTTCTGTGTCCCTGGGTCAAGGACATTGGTATCAAGACTCTCCAGGATTAATATGCATCGTTTTTGCTGTTGTACGCGCCGTGTACGAGTATGCGTCTTTTTCACTATCTTTATCAAAATATAACTATGTACATGTCATTACTGTGTATGTGCTGAAAGCTTCATTTATGATTGTTGACTTTGGTAAAAGCTTAACCTTTTTAGGTTTTGCTCACATTTGATTTATTTTATTTAGACTTGACGAGTTGGTGCTTTATAGAACACTAGTTGCAAAAATGTGTCTTAAGAAATACAAAATAATATCAACTTAATACTTAATTGGGAAACACTAAACTTTAAAAGTATATCAAGCAAAACTTTCACAAAGTGGTCACTGCAAACTCGTGCATTCTTTAGCTCTGCTGTGTGGTACTTTTGTCGTCGTCTTTCATCAAATCTTCCTCTCTTCTGCTATTCTTCATTATCTGTCGAGGAACTCTGAAGAAACGTTTATCTTTTTCGTCATTTTAATGGTTCGTACAGCCGAAAACAACGCAAGCATAAGGCATTTTTCTTCGAGAAAGGCTAAAGAGCGCCTAGTGCCCATTGAGAACAGACACAATGAAAATAAAATAATCTTGTTTTTCATGAGCTGTATGTTGAATGTCTGGTGGGGGTGTCCTGCTGCAGAAGAATGCAAGACATATACTCCTTTCAGAGATTACATTTTGTTCACCTGAAAACATTCACATTTTGCACAATGTGTGCTGTAGCACAAACATGGGATGCAGTCTTCAACTTTTTGTTTGTAAAATACATCATTGCGTAGTTTTATTAGAATTTATGTAATCTTGTAACAGCATTTCATGATAAATATCCATTGACTAACATTCTTAATACATGCCACAAGAATAAGCTCAACTGTAGTTGAGTGCGTGTATACAATGCCAGTTCATTTTGCCAAAATGCGAGTTAGCATGCTGCATTTAACTCTTAGACTTAGACTTAGACTTCCTTTTTATTGTCATTCAAATTTGAACTTTACAGCACAGATAAGAACAACATTTTGTTACATAAGCTCATGGTAGTGCAGGATAAAAAAGCAATAACATGCATTTATAAATAAATAAATATATATAAATAATATATAAATGTATATATAAAATAAATAAATATATATAAATAAATAGATTACTGTACAGATAAATATATATCACTTTTTCACATGCGTCCACGTTCATGGATGTATGTTATATTGTCTTTTTTATTCCAGCGAGTTAATCCATTTTGTGGGGAGTTGAGGGGATAATTTAATTATAATGCGTTCAAAGGTCTTACAGCCTGAGGGAAGAAGCTGTTACAGAACCTGGAGGTTCTGCTTCGGAGGCTGCGGAACCTCTTTCTAGAGTCCAGCAGTGAAACTTTGCTCAAATAAGCTAACCAGCAAAACAGCAATACATTGACGTATCACACTGTTAATGAGATTTATTGGCTGCGTGTGAGCTGCTTTAGCTTCCCGAGCGCTGCTGCTCACTGCTCCCCTCACCGCCCAGGGGGTGCACATGCGGATGGGTCAAATGCAGAGGACACATTTCACCACACCTAGTGTGTGTGTGACAATGATTGGAACTTTAACTTTAATTAGTGTGTTGACCTGGCAGTTACAGTTAATGTGTGCTGTTAGAGTTGTCCGACTGTTTTTGTGGCCATGAATGCATCACTGGCTGAGCTGAGTCTGTGTATTTTGGCGTAGATGAAAGAGATAGAGCAGCTACTGTCAATACGACATAGTTTGTTTATTTTGGTGTGATTTTGGCAGAAAGTGAAAATTTTTGCTCAATAGTAATTTCGTTGCTCATGTTGTTTTGTTTGGTTATGGCCGACAGTAATCAGTTTTGCTCAATAAAAGGATTGTTGATGCTGACCACCCTCCTTTTCTTCCTGAAAACATATTGGCAGATGTCACTATTTTATCTGTTGTGACCACTTGTTGATATTTTCTTGTAGACAGCACGGTGGAACGGAACAGGGGTCAGTGCGTGTGCCTCACAATAACAATGTCCTGGGTTCGATCCCTGGACATCTTTTTGTGTGGAGTTTGCATGTGACTGCGTGGGTTCCCTCCGGGTACTCCGGCTTCTTCCCACCTCCAAAGACATGCTGGGGATAGGCTAGTGTGTGAATGTGAGTGTGAATGGTGTCTGTCTATCTGTGTTGGCCCTGCGATGAGGTGGCAACTTGTCCAGGGTGTACCCCGCCTTCCGCCGAGTGTGGCTGGGATAGGCTCCAGCACCCCCCCCCCCTGTGACCCTGAAAGGGCCAAGTGGTAGAAAATAGATGGATGGATATTTTCTTGTTTAGTGGAAACAAGATGCAAACATAAGCTCCCCACATTTGACACCCTATGGTAGTATGATTAAAAATGAGCGTGTTCTGACGTCTCATTTCATTAAGTGCATAGGCAAGCAAATACATCAAAGAGTGTCACTTTCCATTTGGATCAGTGCCCAAGTGGCTGCAGCAGGGTTCAGTTTTGTTTGCCTGCATTGAGTCAAACTTAACCTTTTCAAAATATGATGGCATTTTTGTAATTGCATCAATATTGAGATGTTTTCAGTCAGGACACACATGAATACATAGTGTCTGCCTCTAAAAAGAAAGCAGTGGTCTATTTAGTGTCTTATTCTTCAGCACGAGTGTGGCCTGGGGTGTGTGTGTGTGTGTGAGTGTGGTTGGATCAGTTTGTGACTGCGTGTGTATGTGATATTCATATAGATTCAGGGAGTGAAGAACCTGCTACATCGTCCCACATAGTACACACATTGCTTTTGGTGTCATTAGTGCTGACGGATGTAAAAAAAAATCTGATTAATCACACTTTAGAGTTGTAATTAATCGCAGTTGCTACAAAAGCGTTGCTGAACTTATCTGTGATAATTTTGTTGACAATTTTGCCGTGGGTATACTCCGCCTGCGTTGAATTAGGTAACCATCCACGGTTAAGGTTAAAGAGCATCAGCAGTCAAAATAAAGTGTGTGAATAATCTGTGTTTATAAGGGATTAATATGATTATTTATTTTGTGATTAATCGCATGTGTTCACTTGTTTACATATTTGACAGCCTTAAGTGACATACACAGTATGAGTCTAGGTCAGGGGTCGGCAACCTTTACCAGTCAAAGAGCCATTTTGACCAGTTTCACAAATTAAAGAAAACAATGGGAGCCACAAAAATCGTTTGAAATGTAAAATGAAATAACACTGCATACAAAGTTTTTTTTTTGCTTTGTGCTATGTATAAACCAAGGGTCTCAGACACGCGGCCCACACCTTAATATGAAAATTGAATGTTAGTGCGGCCCGCGGGTTTTATATGAATGGCGCTTAACAACGTCATACTTGTCAACCCTCCCGATTTTTCTAGCAGACTACGAATCTCAAGGCAACTGTTCTCTCAAGGCAACTGTTCTCTCGAACGTGCCGTGATGGTACAGCATTTATCGCCCACTACAATCAGCGTGCCAGACCAGCCACACATTGTATGGGGCTTCCACTTGCTCACATAAGTGACAGCAAGGCATCCTTGGTCAACAACCACACAGGTTACACTGACGGTGGCGGTATAAAAAACTTTACCACTCTTACTAATAATGCGCCACACTGTGAACCCACACCAAACAAGAATGACAAACACATTTCTGGAGAACATCTGCACCGTAACACAACATAAACACAACAGAACAAATACTCAGAATCCCATGCAGCCCTAACTCTTCCGGGCTACATTATACACCCCCGCTACCAAACCCCGCCCACTTCAACCGACGCACAGAGGATGAGGGGGGGTTTGGTGGTAGCAGGGGTGTATAATGTAGCCCGGAAGAGTCAGGGCTGCATGGGATTCTGGGTATTTGTTCTGTTGTGTTTATGTTGTGTTAAGGTGCAGATGTTCTCCCGAAATGTGTTTGTCATTCTTGTTTGGTTTTGGTTCAAAGTGTGGCGCATTATTAGTAAGAGTGTTAAAGTTGTTTTATATGGCCACCGTCAGTGTAACCTGTGTGTCTGTTGACCAAGTGTGCATTGCTGCCACTTACGTGTGCAAGTAGAAGATGCATATAACAAGGGGCTGGGCTGGCACGCTGTTAATACAGATTGTAGAGGGCGCTAAATGCTGTACCATCATGGCACGCCCTTATTATTATTGTAAGGGTGAAAATCAGAGAATATTAATCCCGGGAGTTTTCTGCAAGAGGCACTGAAATCCGGAAGTCTCCCGGGAAAATCGGGGGGGTCGGCAAGTATGCAGCTGAGCCGCATCAGAGTGATCAAAGAGCCGCATGCGGCTCCGGAGCCGCGGGTTGCCGACCCCTGGTCTAGGTAAAGGCATGTGGCTGTCATCCTATTTCATTTCCTTCCAACAAGGTGTTTTAACCTGAAGATTGCTGGTTTGATCGAAGATTCCCCTGAGACCATGTCAAAGTAACTTTGAGCAAAATATTGAACCTCTAATTGTTCCTGATGCTCCTTTTTTGATCGGGAAATGTCAGTAAAGTATCAAATCACTTGCTGTTAGTGATGTAATTGTTATGATGCGTTGCCCGGATCATGTTTTGTTCTGTTTGACTACTTCAGTACTGTTTTCAGCATCCCTTGGTTTGCGTTTTGGTTTCCATGGTTGCTGATTAGTTTCACCTGCCTCTGATTAGTGTTTGGGACGCCCGCCTGCTCCTGGGCACTAATCAGAGAGCTACTTTCGCCACACAATGTCTGGCTTTCTTGCTTGCTTCTGTGCAACAAGTTACGACAACCTTTTCTATTTTCTATTCACGAGCTAAGCTTCGCCCTGTTCATGTGCTTAGCTTTTCTTGCTAGCTACACTGTTAGCATTCCCGTGCTATAGGCATGCTTGTTTTGTTTATTTTGTATTTAGCACGTTTATGAAGAATAAATGCAGCTGAGCAAGGCTCCAACACCCCCCGCAACCCCAAAAGGGACAAGCGGTAGAATATGGATGGATGGAAATCATTCTTCTTACCTGCAAGCTGCTTCCTTAAGTTCCTCCGCATTTTGGAGAGCCGACCCCGGCATCAACATGCCATGGTATCGCAACAGTAATGGTGTCAAAATGTCACGATACAATATTATCACCGTATTAAGGCCACAGTACGATAATATAGTCGTATATGTCCAATAGGGCTGCACAATTATTCAAATTATAATCGTGATCGTAATTTTTCCAGCTACGATAAAATGAGGGTGATGGTCGGCGATATTAACATTTAAAAGACATGCTCAGCCATCCACTAGGGGGCGACGATAGACAGTGGACTCATGTGAGAGCGAGTAAGAGTGAGTGACAAAAGAGGTGGAAGGCAGATTAACCGGTAGATATTAGGAAAAATAAATGCATTATTACATCGGTGCCCTCCTCTCCCACAGAGTTGCCCACTGTGGCACCTGAATCCAACGAAGACACGGGATACAGTTTGCAGAAAGCTGAAACGAGGCATTTATTGAACAAGTCTTTTTAGGAAGGGCAGGATGTGAAAACATCAAACTTAAAGTCTCGATGAATAAACATAAATCTCTTCCATCCGGGGTTCTCAATCTTTCCCAATTCACACTACCTTTAATGTCCTAGGGACTTGCCTATAAAATAAGAGAAACATAATATCAGTAAACATTTCACCAGTAATGTTATTAATGGGGTCTCAGACCCTGTATCGCTGATGTACCTGCCTTGACACAGAGGAGAGCCAGACCTGAATGAGGCACAGTGAAGAAACATTTGTAGTTGGGCCCCACGCGGCCGCACAGCTGGTGGCACTTCAGGCTGATTGAGTAGGTACAGCGGTACGTACCACCCATCGATGATGCGGCCGAGGCTGGGGCGTTGTCCTCCGTGTTCCACTGAAGGTGCCTACTTGTCGGGTACCTACCTGTCAGGCAGTGCTTGAGCGAGACTCCACAGTACCAACAGGCACAACACAGGACCACGACCACACGCCTCACCGTTATCCAGGCACTCGCGCTCGTTTCCTGAGATCCGAAACTGCTCCCGCGCGAACGAACCAACAACAAACCCCGCAACGAGTTGCACGGCAGAGCTGCGTTGGTGTGCACATCCATACAGATGATCCATTTGCCGAAAGCAGTGTGTGTTCTATGTTGGACGATGTAGCAGGTTCTTTACTCCCTGAATCTATATGACTAGTCACAAACTGATCCAACCACAACCGCACACGCACACACCCCAGGCCACACTCAGCAGGCCTTCTTTTTTCAACCACCATCGATTGTGTGCGCTGTAAAGCTCATTGCTTCAGAGCAGGACACCCGCCAATGGCGCAAAGCCCCGACAAACAGCTACAAAAGTGGGGGGTGCCCATTATACAGACGATCTGTAACACCAATTGTGCACCGAGGGACGCCGTATCCACCCACCTCTCAAAGATACGTCTAAATAAAAGATGTAATAACGTTTTATTTGGCCAAAGACATATGTCCTATATGTACTGTGAGCAGTACAATGAATGTGGTCCTTTGTATGCGCCTTTCGTGCTTAATCTTATTAATCTTGTTTGCATTTTATCATCACAATCTGCAATGGCATATTTTTTTAATTAGCTATTTGCCTTTTGTACATTTAATTTTATTATTAATAAATTAGATAGGCACCCCCCGCAATCCCGAGAGGGACAAGCGGTACAACATGGATGGATGGAATTATGTTTATAGTTTCATTTTGAAATGAAAGCCAAACTAGTGCAATAAAATGTTTCAATTAACATTCATTATTCGTGATCAATAATAGTGATTTCAATATTGATTACAATAATTATGATTGATATTTTGGTCGTAATCGTACTGCCCAAATGTCCAAAAACATGACTTGGTGAAAATGTTGCAGTGTTAAATGAAATGGTAGGAATGTTTCAGATGAACACACTTACTGTAGTTGAACTCAAGCATAATGCTGAAATGTTCTAATCATATTTATTACATATATTTCCAAGTGAAAAGAGAAGTGCAGGAACATCTATTGTTTCAAGCAAACATTACAAAAAAAAAAACCTTACAGTTGAGTGTCTTTAAAGTGACAATATAAAAAGTTAAAGTTAAAGTTAAAGTACCAATGATTGTCACACACACACTAGGTGTGGCGAAATTATTCTCTGCATTTGACCCATCACCCTTGATCACCCCCTGGGAGGTGAGGGGAGCAGTGGGCAGCAGCGGTGGCCACGCCCGGGAATCATTTTGGTGATTTAACCCCCAATTCCAACCCTTGATGCTGAGTGCCAAGCAGGGAGGTAATGGGTCCCATTTTTATAGTCTTTGGTATGACTCGGCCGGGGTTTGAACTCACAACCTACCGATCTCAGGACGGACACTCTAACCACTAGGCCACTGAGTAGGTATAAACATCCAGTGTAAAAAGTGTAAAACAATAATGTTCACTTTAAAGGCCTACTGAAACCCACTACTACAGACCACACAGTCTGATAGTTTATATATCAATGATGATATCTTAACATTGCAACACATGCCAATACGGCCGGGTTAACTTATAAAGTGCAATTTTAAATTTCCCGGGAAACTTCCGGTTGAAAATGTCTAGGTATGATGACGTTTGCGAGTGACGTCAAGGGTTGAAGCGGAAGTATTCGGACACCATTGTATCCCAATACAAAACAGCTCTGTTTTCATCGCACAATTCCACAGTATTCTGGACATCTGTGTTGGTGAATCTTTTGCAATTTGTTCAATTAACAATGGAGACAGCAAAGAAGAAAGCTGTAGGTGCGATCGGTGTATTAGCGGCGGCTGCAGCAACACAACCAGGAGGACTTTGAGTTGGCTAGCAGACGCGCTACCGTGACTACAGCTTTGACTTTCAAACATTTGATCGCTTGCCCGTACGTGCGTGTCGCTATGTGCATGTCACGTACGTAACTTTGGGGAAATATATGTTTCTTGCCGACTCTGATGGCGGCCGGGGTGTCGTCGAAAGCTACAACGCCCACCGCCGCACCGCTGTCCTCACCTGTCTGGGTTGACTTCCTCCGTCTCCGGGCCGCCGTCGATCGCTGGAACGCAGGTGAGCACCAGTGTTGATGAGCAGATGAGAGCTGGCGTAGGTGGAGAGCTAATGTTTTTATCATAGCTCTGTCGAGGTCCCGTAGCTAAGTTAGCTTCAATGGCGTCGTTAGCAACAGCATTGCTAGGCTTCGACAGGCGGCACAGCATTAACCCTGTGGTTACAGGTCCAGAGTTTGGTAGTATTGTTGATCTTAATTCTGTCTATCCTTCCAGTCAGGGGCTTATTTCTTTTGTTTCTATCTGCATTTAAGCACAATGCTATCACGTTAGCTCCGTAGCTAAAGTGCTTCGCCGATGTATTGTCGTGGAGATAAAAGTCACTATGAATGTCCATTTCGCGTTCTCGACTCTCATTTTTAAGAGGATATAGTATCCGAGGTGGTTTAAAATACAAATCCGTGATCCACAATAGAAAAAGGAGAGAGTGTGATATCCAATGAGCCCTTGTACCTAAGTTACGGTCACAGCGAAAAAAGATGCTTCCTGCACTGCACTCTAATACTTCACTCTCACGTTCCTCATCCACAAATCTTTCATCCTGGCTCAAATTAATGGGGTCCGAATCGCTCTCGCTGCTGGTGTAAACAATGGGGAAATGTGAGGAGACTTTCAACTTGTGACTTCACGCTACTTTCGGTACAGGCAAGGCTTTTTTTTCATCAGCGACCAAAAGTTGCGAACGTTATCATCGTCGTTCTATACTAAATCCTTTCAGCAAAAATATGGCAATATCGCAAAATGATCAAGTATGACACATAGAATGGATCTGCTAACCCCGTTTAAATTTTAAAAAATCATTTCAGTAGGCCTTTAAACACACATCACTTCCTGCTTTCGGCGTTCCACGCCTCCACCGGTCCCGCGCTGACACAGTATTCTGGGATATGTAGTTTATTTTCAGAACTGGTCCACGATAAAGCACCAGAAAAAAACTACACTCACCAATTTTTCATTTAATATAGTCACAGCAATATTGTGAAGACTTTGAAACCGCAATACCGTGGCATTTACAAGATTGTTACATACTTACTTGCTCTTAGTGAAAGCCCATTTACCATTAATTTGTGAGTGCTTTTAATTGTGTCTTGGATACGTGTAACTAATGGTCTATTGGCTTGAGATGGGTGTCTTATATATTTAAGAAGAGTCAGGCTGTACTTGCAATATACTAATTGTATCACGCCTGGGTCCACTTCACACCTAAATGACGGTACCTTTGGTTTCTATGAACAAATCTGCACCCAGGCCAGATGAGCTTCCCCTCTTTTGGAAAAAATAAGATTGAGTTGAGAGCCTGCTACAATTTCATGCACATGCACAGTCCCAATCGTGCCACGTCATAGATTGATTTATTTTTATCATATGAATAATATATAGGGTCACAATGCTTCAAAAGTGAAACCCACGCTTGCTTACTTGCAAAGAGATTTCTGTGCTTAAAAAAGAGGTGTCATTGAATCATTGAGCTCAGTCCTTTTGCAAGCAATAATTAGATAGTAGAAGTGATTAAAAAAATTGCAGTAAAACAGCAGTATATAAGTACAATCGTAAGAAACCCACATTTTTAAGGTATAGCGGCTTTTATTTTGCCATGATAACTTACATGTAGGGTAAACCATGAACTAGACAGGTCATGTGTAGGTCAGCAGGAACAGTGCATTGACCTTTGGCATTTAGTAAGGTGGTTGATACAAACTGCTGAGCGCTGCTAACACAGGTCAAGATGAAAGAAGATGCTGCAGGCACAATGGATGACTTCTGGGCCTGAAGACTCCGCTGGCTCTTTAGCAGCACATTGTACATGATCAAAGACAATTTAAGATGAGAGCACAAATGAGAACTCCATGTCGACCCACCTGACTGAACTTAAAGGCTACAGTGTCGGAAAGACAGCTCCAATTCTCCTAGGGCTCGCAGGCCGTATGCAGCCCGTTAAGCTTTTCAATGCAACCCTCTCCACGGTTCCAAATTATTCTTTTAAAACTTAAACATCGAACCTGTTGCAGCCAATATAATGGAAAGTGCCGTAGGTCTTGAACTATAGAAAGTAGGGATGTAACTGTATCAAAATCTCAGGAAACCATAGTATCACGATATTAGGGCCACTATAGGATATCATTTTTGTGGTATATGTCCAACAAAAATTAAAAAATATAAAAATGTTATAGTGTGTAAGATGAAGTGGCAGGAATGTTAGGGATACGTACACTTATTGTAATTGAACACAAACATAATGCTCAAATGTCTAATCATATATATTAATACAAACATCTATTTTTAAGTGCAAATAATAGTATAGGTACATCCACTGTTTTAAGTAAATAAAAAAAATTAAAAACTTACAGGCGAGTGTCTTTAAAGTGACAATGTAAACATCCAGTGTAACAAGTGTAAAACAATAATGCTTACTTAAAGGCCTACTGAAACCCACTACTACCGACCACGCAGTCTGATAGTTTATATATCAATGATGAAATCTTAACATTGCAACACATGCCAATACGGCAAAGTGCAATTTTAAATTTTGCGCGGAATATCCTGCTGAAAACGTCTCGGTATGATGACGTCTGCGCGTGACGTCACGGATTGTAGAGGACATTTTGGGACAGCATGGTGGCCAGCTATTAAGTCGTCTTGTTTTCATCGCAAAATTCCAGCCAGCTATTAAGTCGTCTGTTTTCATCGCAAAATTCCACAGTATTCTGGACATCTGTGTTGATGAATCTTTTGCATTTTGTTCAATGAACAATGGAGACAGCAAAGAAGAAAGCTGTAGGTGGGAAGCGGTGTATTGCGGCAGGTGTTGTGCCGGATAACGCACCCCCGCCGTAGAATGCACCCCCTGACTGTTGTGCCGGATAACACCGCCGGTGTTTCATTGTTTACATTCCCGGAATATGACAGTGAAGCTTTACCATTGGCCTGTGGAGAACTGGGACAACAGAGACTCTTACCAGGAGGGCATTGAGTTGGATGCGCAGACGCGGTACCGTGAGTACGCATGCAGCTGCGGCTTCCAAACATTTGATCGCTTGCCCATACGTGCGTGCCGCTATGTGCATGTCACGTACGTAACTTTGGGGACTTTGGGGAAATATATGTGCTGTATGAAATTTGGGGAGGTGAACGTTACTTTGGGCTGTGGGATTGAGTGTGTTTTGCAGGTGTTTGAGTTGTATTGGCGGGTTATATGGACGGGAGGGTGGGAGGTGTTTGTTATGCGGGATTCATTTGTGGCATATTAAATATAAGCCTGGTTGTGTTGTGGCTAATAGAGTATATATATGTCTTGTGTTTATTTACTGTTTTAGTCATTCCCAGCTGAATATCAGGTCCCACCCGCCTCTCACAGCATCTTCCCTATCTGAATCGCTCCCACTGCCCTCTAGTCCTTCACTCTCACTTTCCTCATCCACAAATCTTTTATCCTCGCTCAAATTAATGGGGAAATTGTCGCTTTCTCGGTCCGAATCGCTCTCGCTGCTGGTGGCCATGATTGTAAACAATGTGCAGATGTGAGGAGCTCCAAAACCTGTGACGTCACGCTACTCGTCTGCTACTTCCGGTACAGGCAAGGCTTTTTTATCAACGACCAAAAGTTGCGAACTTTATCGTCGATGTTCTCTACTAAATCCTTTCAGCAAAAATATGGCAATATCGCGAAATGATCAAGTATGACACATAGAATGGACCTGCTATCCCTGTTTAAATAAGAAAATTGCATTTCAGTAGGCCTTCAAGTGTCTTTCAAGTTTTATTTCATGAGAAGCTCTATAGTGGACATTTTTTCATGTCAGTTTGGAAAATGCTGTTTTTTCAGAAAAGTTAACTAACAATATAACTTTTAATGATGTAGATACCTTACAAGTTGATGTTTAGCTTTGCTGGCTTCAAATATCTTTTTTCGTGACAGTTAATAAGGTGGAGACTTGTCCAAATACGTTATGTTTTCGCCAGGGTTTATTTGTTTGTTAGCAACACAACTCAAACAGTTAGACATATTTAAATTACATTGTCAGGAAAATAAAACAATTTTTCTTGTCACTTCACTTCCTGCTTACTTGCCTTGAGGATTCTGTGAGATTTAATTTATTGTCAGCTAAATCGCAAAAAATAAATAAAAAAATACACTCACCAAGTTTTAATTTGATACTGTCACAAGTATCACACAATTTAGAAACCGCAAAACCGCCGTATCGACAATGCTGTTACATCCTTCATAGAAAGTATTCCAATTGTTGGAATCTTCGCTTTTAAGTTATATACGGGTCATTGCAGTAATCACAGGGACCACGTCACATCAGATCCATGCAGACGAGGCATGTAGCAGAGTGGTCTGAGTTTGTTTACAGAGAAACACAGTTCTGCCGAAAAGTGATAAAACATCAGGTATTTGGATGTTATTAACTCTTTGTGTTCATGTTTCACTGTGTTTGTAGCATTGTTGTTGCGTTTTGCTTGGTTTTTAAAGATGCTGATCGAGGAGGTTGTCTGAGATCTATAAAAGAAGAGCGGCGTTCAAATGTTCCTAATAGTCAATGTTTTATCATTCATAGTTAGTATTGTAAATTTCACATTATTTATTTTATGTGCATTCTAAATGTCTCATTATGAAAAAAAACCTGTACAATTCCTTTCTGTTTTGACATGTTCTGTTAAAATGTTTTTAGTATTAGTATTTATAGTGCAAGTTTTTGGGATTAGAGTTCCTGTGAAAAGGGACCCATGCCCACGTACAGCAGAATTTCACAACTAAATCATGGTCCCACGTACAGCAGTGTATATATATATATATATATATATATATATATATATATATATGATTGTAAGATACATCCTCAGATGCACTGGGACACATCCTCAGTGATGTGCCTGAGATCACCGGGGGTTTCAGGTCTTTCAGCATCATACCCCCTCCCTCAGGTGACCCAGCCAGGGTTGATCAGCATGTGTCCCAGTAGCATTGGCCCACAGTTCGCTCCTCCTGATCCAAAGCCATCTAGAGGCTCTCTCTGCTGCCTCTATGGTGGCCTTAATGGCCTTCCGTTTCCCATCACCTGTGATGCCAAGTAGTGTGAACACCTTGCACAGTGAGCGGCCAGCAAAGCCTCTACACCCCACTTCAATGGGCTCACAGCGTGCCTTCCAGCCTCCTCTGCGGCATTGCTCGACTAGCTCCTGGTACTTTGACCGCTTCCGCTCGTTTGCCTCTTCTATGCGATCCTCCCAAGGAACTGTCAGCTCTATCAGTTGCACCTGCCTTGAAGATACTGATGTAAGCAAGATGTCTGGCCTCAACACAGTTGTTGGGACGTAGTCTGGAAACTTGAGCTGCTTGCCCAAGTCCACTCAAAGATCCCAGTCCAATGCTGAGGTGAGGAGCCCGGCTGCTGGTTTGGGCTGTGACTGTGGCTGCTTTCCAGCCCTGACAAAGGCAGTTCTCCTGTTGCCAAATTGTTGCTTGCTGCTGTTGTTTTTGGCCACGGCTTTAGCTATGGCTTCAGCAACGGTCTTCAGCACTTGGTCGTGCCGCCAGCGGTAGCGGCCCTCCCCCAGAGCTTTAGAGCAGTTGCTTAGGATGTGCTCTAGCGAGCCTTTCCTGGAGCACAGCACACAGGCTGGAGAGTCATGCATGCCCTAGACATGGAGATTGGCTGGGCTGGGTAGGACGTCATAGACAGCTTGAACTATGAACTTAATGCGCTGGGGTTCAGCCAGCCTGATCTCAGACCAGGTGACCCTCCTCTCCAGTGCACCCTCCCACCTTGTCCATGCTCCCTGCTGCTGCATACCCACTGTCCTGCTGGTTCGTTCCTCCTCACCCTCTGCACGCACCTCCTTCTAGACTAGCTGGCGTTTGTCTTTACCACCTGCCTTCTCATTGTGAGGTTGGGGGAAGGCTCCCAGCCTAGCACCGCCTGTTGCCACCGTGCCTAGACTCAGCTACCTCCAGACTTTCCTGAGCCCTCCACTTCCTGCCAGTTCGCACCATGATGCCCACTGATGCCACTCCTTGGAGTCACGATAGAGCAAAGCCTCTCGAGTGCGAGAGACCCTGAACTCCTCGTCCAGGCTACTGAAAGGGAGCTGGAGCTTGTTGGTCTTCCCATACAGTGTTGTGTGTGTGTATATATATATATATATATATATATATATATATATATATATATATATATATATATATATATATATTAATTAGTGTTTCCCCCAGAAAATGTTAGTTAAGGTGGTGTAAAGTAAAAACAAAACAGTCCTAGTTACCTGAGATACTAAGAATGTCATTATTATGACTTAGTAAGTCAAAATAATGGCAAGATAATGACTTACTATGTCAAATTAATGACTTACTGTAAGTAAGCATTTGCAATAAGCGTTTGAAAAAAAGAGCAACATGCTGACATATGTTCAACTCATCATGCTTAATTTATTACAGCATTTGGGAAGCATGTAGTTGATTTGTATTATGTACATGTTATAATTTTATCAACATGTGATAGTAGAGACCCTGCCATTCAAAATTGGGCTGCTACATAACTAATGAATAATGTAACTATAGCTGAAAAAAATAGTACAATAGCAATAGGAGAGACTATTCATCCCTGAACACCATGGAGTTCATGTAGGCTTTATGATGCAGTTACATTATTATATCAACTATCAGAGACAGCATCATGTAACTCTTCATTTAACATAATGTCTTTTTTGCTGCTTCAATACAGCTCAATCAACACAGAAAAAGGTAAAGCGAAATAACTTAGTTGTTAACTGTAGGTCAATCAATCAATCAATCAATCAATGTTTATTTATATAGCCCTAAATCATAAGTGTCTCAAAGGGCTGCACAAGCCACAACGACATCCTCTGTATAGCCCACATAAGGGCAAGGAAAAACTCACCCCAGTGGGACGTCGATGTGAATGACTATGAGAAACCTTGGAGAGGACCGCATATGTGGGTAACCCCCCCCCTCTAGGGAGACCAAATGTAATGGATGTCGAGTGGGTCTAACATAATATTGTGAGAGTCCAGTCCATAGTGGATCCAGCATAACAGTAAGAGTCCAGTCCACAGTGGGGTCAGCAGGAAACCATCCCGAGCGGAGACGGGTCAGCAGCGCAGAGATGTTCCCAACCGGTATACAGGCGAGCGGTCCACCCCGGGTCCCGACCCCGGACAGCCAGCACCCCATCCATGGCCACCGGATCTGTGTGTCTCCCCTTCCACAAGGGATAGGGGGGAGCAGAGGAGAAAAGAAAAGAAACGGCAGATCAACTGGTCTAAAAAAAGGGGGGCTATTCAAAGGCTAGAGTATACAAATGAGTTTTGAGATGGGACTTAAATGTTTCTACTGAGGTAGCATCTCTAACTGTTACCGGGAGGGCATTCCATAGTGCTGGAGCCCGAATAGAAAACGCTCTACAGCCCGCAGACTTTTTTTGGGCTCTGGGAATCACTAATAAGCCGGAGTTCTTTGAACGCAGATTTCTTGCCGGGACATATGGTACAATACAATCGGCAAGATAGGCTGGAGCTAGATCGTGTAGTATTTTATACGTAAGTAGTAAAACCTTAAAGTCGCATCTTAAGTGCACAGGAAGCCAGTGCAGGTGAGCCAGTATAGGCGTAATATGATCAAACTTTCTTGTTCTTGTCAAAAGTCTAGCAGCCGCATTTTGTACCAACTGTAATCTTTTAATGCTAGACATAGGGAGACCCGAAAATAATACGTTACAGTAATCGAGACGAGACGTAACGAACGCATGAATAATGATCTCAGCGTCGCTAGTGGACAAAATGGAACGACTTTTAGCGATATTACGGAGATGAAAGAAGGCCGTTTTAGTAACACTCTTAATGTGTGACTCAAAGGAGAGAGTTGGGTCGAAGATAATACCCAGATTCTTTACTGAGTCGCTTTTTGTAATTGTTTGGTTGTCAAATGTTAAGGTGGCATTATCAAATAAATGTCGGTGTTTAGCAGGACCGATAATCAGCATTTCCGTTTTCTTAGTGTTGAGTTGCAAGAAGTTAGCGGACATCCATTGTTTAATTTCATTAAGACACGCCTCCAGCTGACTACAATCCGGCGTGTTGGTCAGCTTTAGGGGCATGTAGAGTTGGGTGTCATCAGCATAGCAATGAAAGCTAACACCGTATTTGCGTATGATGTCGCCTAGCGGCAACATGTAAGTACTAAAGAGTGCAGGGCCAAGAACCGAACCTTGGGGGACTCCGCACGTTACCTTAACATAGTCCGAGGTCACATTGTTATGGGAGACGCACTGCATCCTGTCAGTAAGATAAGAGTTAAACCACGACAAGGCTAAGTCTGACATACCAATACGTGTTTTGATACGCTCTAATAAAATGTTATGTTTGACGGTATCGAAAGCAGCGCTAAGATCAAGAAGCAGCAACATAGATGACGCATCAGAATCCATCGTTAGCAGTAGATCATTAGTCATTTTTGCGAGGGCTGTCTCCGTAGAGTGATTTGCCCTGAAACCGGATTGAAAAGGTTCACAGAGATTGTTAGACATTAAGTGTTCATTTAGCTGCTGTGCGACAATTTTTTCGAGGATTTTCGAGATTAACGGAAGGTGGGACACCGGCCGGTAGTTTACCATGAGGTCAGGATCGAGGTTAGGTCTTTTGAGCAAAGGATGAATAACCGCTTTTTTGAATGCTAGTGGAACAGTGCCAGAGGAAAGTGATAAGTTTATAATATTTAGCACTGATGGACCTAATAATACAAAAAGCTCCTTAATAAGTTTCCCAGGAAATGGGTCAAGTAGACATGTTGTTTGTTTTGTCCCATTGACACATCTTAACAATTCCTCTAGTGTTATTTCATCAAAGAGAGAGAAACTATTTTGGAGGGCGGTATCCTTCGTAGATACAGTCGTATCTGTGTTAATAGAACCCAGTTGTAGCTGCGATGCATTGTCTTTAATCTCCTTTCTAATGAGTTCAATTTTCTTATTAAAGAAATTCATAAAATCATCTGCTGAGTGGGTGGAGCTACTGGGAGGAGTCCCTTGTTGGGTTAGCGATGCTACTGTACTAAACAAAAATTTCGGATCATTTTTGTTGAGGTGGATGAGATTTGAGTAATATTTAGCTTTAGCTAGGGTAAGCATGTGTTTATAAGTTATTAAACTATCACTCCATGCTTGATGGAAAACCTCAAGTTTAGTAGCGCGCCATTTGCGTTCCAGCTTTCTACATGATAATTTATGGGCTCTAGTTTCTTCTGTAAATCATGGGGTGCGCCTTTTAGGGGCTCTTTTAAGCTTTAGCGGTGCTATACTATCAATGGTGTAGCGCAGGGCGTCGTTAAAGTTGTTAGTGAGGTTATCAATAGAGCCGACATAATTTGGGAATGGTGCCATTACCGAAGGCAGTAGGCCAGCAAGAGTCATCGTTGTGGCAGCATTAATGTTGCGGGTGCTATAGTAGTTATTATTATTAGTTTGTTGACAATGAGTCAGAACTTCAAATTTTATAAGGTAATGATCGGACATTACTTTAGTATACAGGAGTATCGTAACTTTGGAGGTGGTGACACCCCTGACCAGCACTAGATCTATCGTATTTCCGTTGCGATGCGTAGGTTCATTTATTATTTGTGTAAGACCACAGCTATCAATTATAGTCTGGAGCGCCATGCACTGAGGGTCCGATGGGGTATTCATATGGATATTAAAGTCCCCCATTATGATTATATTGTCGGCGTGCGTCACTAAATCAGCAACGAACTCTGAAAATTCACTGATGAAGTCCGAATTGGGTCCTGGGGGGCGGTAGATAACAGTCAGGTGGAGAGGCAGCGGTGCGACAAACCTCATAGTAAGCATCTCAAACGAGTTGTATTTATTATTTAGGTTCGGGGTAAGATTAAAGTTTTTATTGTGTATGAGTGCAACTCCCCCACCCCTTTTAATGGGACGGGCAATATGCGCTCCCGCATAGCCAGGAGGAGACGCCTCACCCAGCGCAAAGAAATCGTCTGGTTTGAGCCAGGTCTCGGCGAGACCAATAACGTCAAGATTATTGTCTCTAATGACCTCATTAACTAATAACGTTTTGGAAGATAATGATCTTATGTTTAAGAAGCCCATATTATAGGTAGTGGGCTGTTTTGAGGAGTTTTTGTTGAAATTATCCGTAGTAGCAGTATTAATAATGTTGTGTTTATTATGTGTAGTGCACTTTAAATAATTTCGACCATATCTAGGAATTGATATGACGGGAATTTTCCGATTGTTTGCTTGATGTTGTGATAAACCGAACGCATCATAACTTGCCACCTCAGTAGAGTGCATGTCTACTTCTGACACAGAAAAAACATTTTTTGAGTTGTGTATTGTTCTAAAATAGTTGCTATGTGTGCAGGTATTATCCAGCCTGGCGCTGGCTAGTTCTATTTTAACTAACTTCTCACCCGGACTAGCGCTTCTTTGAGGATTAGCCTTTCGCTTTGTTGTTAGCCCCGCTCGGCATCCCCGCTTCTGCTTCCGCTCACACCGCTTATGTGTCTTCCGTTGACGGTCCACGCTGGCACTTAACTCCGCTGCTTTCGAGGCCGCTGGATGTAGCCGGCGAAGAATCCCCATGCTAGCGAGGAGGTCGAAAGTACCCGCATCTTTCAGCCTATAACGGCCCGATCTATCCACATCCAGAATCGTCTGTCGGTCGTATCTGATCACGAAGTGTCCACGCTGTGAGCCAGCCATGAAATAGACAGAATTGACGGGTATTTTTGCCAAATCGCTCTACACTTCCAAGAGCGTCTGCAAGCCGCTGCCATCAGGGCGCCGCCATCTTCTACAATAATGCTTGTCTTTCTCTCAGACAGACAGGGCTTTGATGTCCGTAACACACACACGCATGCACGCACGAACACACCGCACAGTGAGCTAACGTTACGCTAAAAGCTCATTAGCCTTCAACTAAGGACTGTGAGCGAGCTGAGCTGCCGCTTATGTTTCTAGAACGTCAACGGGCTAATAGTGATGTTACTAGTAGTTGACTGGGAGGTGTTTATTATAATTTGAGGAAAGTCCACTGCCTTACCTGCTAAACACCTTTCTGCTCACTCCACCGCAGAAGCACTGACTCCATGCGCTCTGAATACGCACTGCTGATTGCCTGTTACATGCGCTCCGAATACGCACTGCTGATTGGCTGTTACATGCGCTCTGAATACCCACTGCTGATTGGCTGTTACCGCTCAGCGTGTAACCAATCAAGATGGTTCTGTGGGTGGGACAATGCTGGGTGCTGCAGAGACGTACTGACAAAGGCAGAGGCAGAACTTAGCGGAGCAGCTCGTTAAGACTTTAGTTTAGGCGGTGGCTCTGCTGCGGGAAAACCTGTGTGTGTGTGTGTGTGTGTATATATATATATATATATATATATATATATATATATATATATATATATATATGAAGTTGATCTATTTTGTCGGAACCTATATTGACAATCGGATAATAATTTGTGCTTTCCAATGAAGCCACAAAGTCTATTATCAAATAATTTTTCCAATATTTTTGACAACTGTGGCAGAAGGGAGACGGGCCGGTAATTTGTGAAGTTGTGTTTGTCTCCAGATTTGAAGATGGGGATGACTTTTTAAGAGTTTCATTTGTGAAGGAAATTGTCCAAGTTGAAAAGATAAATTGCAGATGTATGTGAATGGTTTGATGATTTCTTCTGCTACGGTCCGGACCGTCCTCATGTCGAGGTCAAAAATGTCACGGGATGTTTTGTTCTTGCTTTTCTGAATAACCTCTAAGACTTCCTTTTCGACAGTCGGAGTAAGGAACATCGAATAAAGATTTTTTTCAATAAGTTCCATGGGCTGTTCATCATTAATTGGGATTTCTTTTGCCAGCTCAGGCCCAATATTAACAAAAAACACGTTGAAGCCGTCAGCAATCATCTTCTTGTCACTTATGATTTGGTCGTTCTCAACAAAAAACTCCGGATAACAAGGACTGTTTGAACCATGCCCAATAGTTGTATTTAATACCTTCCAAATTCCCTTTATATCATTTTTCTTTTGGATTAATAATTTGGTGGTGTATTCTTTTCTGCTTCCTCTTATTATGCTGGTTAATTTATTTTTATGTTTTGTTCTGTTTCTATGGTTTGATGCCTAAAAAAAGTCCTATATAAATAATTTTTCTTTTTGCAAGCGTTCGCAAGCCCTTTGGTTATCCATGGAGTTTTTGTGGAGTTAGTTATAGTGCATTTTATAGCATCTCATAAGCTTGACAACACACTGTGCCCAATATTTTCACAAAGATAAAATGAGTCATATTTTTGGTTCATTTAATGGTTAAAACAAATTTACATTATTGCAATCAGTTGATAAAACATTGTCCTTTAAAATTATAAAATCTTTTTACATGTCAGCAGACTGGGGTAGATCCTGCTGAAATTCTATGTATTGAATGAATAGAGAATTATTTTGAATCGGAAACATATCGTTTTTGAATCGAGAATCGCGTTCAATCGAAAACAAATCGATTTTGAATCGAATCGTGACCCCAAGAATCGATATTGAATCTAATCGTGGGACACCCAAAGATTCGCAGCCCTACTATATATATCCATCCATCCATCCATTTTCTACTGCTTAATATATATATATATATATATATATATATATATATATATATATATGTATGTATGTATGTATGTATGTATGTATGTGTATACATATATATATATATATATATATATGTATGTATGTATGTATGTATGTATGTATGTATGTATGTATGTATGTATGTATACTTTTGACCCAGCAGGTTTGGTCACATTTTCAGTAGACCCATAGTAAATTCATAAAAGAACCAAACTTCATGGATGTTTTTTGTGACCAACAAGTATTTGCTCCAATCACTCTATCACAAAAAAATAAGAGTTGTAGAAATGATTGGAAACTCAAGACAGCCATGACATTATGTTCTTTACAAGTGTATGCAAACTTTTGATCACGACTGTATATATATATCCATCCATTTTTTACCGCTTGTCCCTTTTGGGGTCGCGGGGGGTGCTGGAGCCTATCTCAGCTGCATTCGGGCGGAAGGCGGGGTACACCCTGGACAAGTCGCCACCTCATCACAGGGCCAACACAGATAGATAGACAACTTTCACACTCACATTCACACACTAGGTCCAATTTAGTGTTGCCGTTCAACCTATCCCCAGGTGCATGTTTTTGGAGGTGGGAGGAACCCATGCAGTTACGGGGAGAACATGCAAACTCCACACAGAAAGATCCCGAGCCCGGGATTGAACTCAGGACTACTCAGGCCCTTCGTATTGTGAGGCACATGCACTAACCCCTGTAACACCGTGCTTCCTATATATATATATATATATATATATATATATATATGTGTCTGTTTGTATCCCTAGAAATGTGTACTTGATATAGTACAGTAAATATAGAGTAATCTCAGAAATGTTCACTTTTTTTTGTAAAAAAATTGGATTTTCATTGACTATAACACACTGTTTTTGGTATACTTTTGATAGTCTTGTTTGATTCATTTTGGCTGACTCCAATCTGTCCTGTCTAAAAGTAATCTAAAAAAACAGATGACATTTGGCTCCTCTTCTTTACGTGTTATGGACATTTATAAAAAAAAATCAGGAGCACCCTTTTTTATATGACACTTGGTCAAAAGTGGATATTAATAGAAAGTCAGAAAGACAATATCAGGACATTTTCTTTGGCCGGCAGACAAAACCACTAGTTTTATTAGTGTCAGATGTTTTGGGTTGGGTGTTGGTGGTAGACACAGACTCCTTGTATAAAACCACAACATGTGTGTTATTCCTGCTTGGCTGGATGTGGTCAGAATGTTAAGCAATCAGGAAATGGTTAGCACTTTCTCACTAGCAGGTACTTTTTTATGGATTGAAAACAAAACAAAAAAATAAATGAATACTGTTGTCATTTTTGCATGGCATTCAATGTATTATCTTCATTGTTTTTGTGTTTTGCAAAAAATAAGTATTGTGTGATGTTAAAGTGAAAACAAAAATAAAGTCCATAAGTACTGCTGTTAGTTTTGCATTGTGATTAATGTATCATGGTCCTTCATAACGACAGCCATCAGACTGTATAATGCATATGTTCCTTGACTGCACTTAAATGTAGAGTATATGTAGAATATATTTATATTATTTATATATTATATATATAATATGTATTATATTATTTATTATTATTACTGTCTATTGTGAGCGAACTGTGGTGCTGAATTTCCCCCAGGGATCAATAAAGTACTTTCTATTCTATTCTATATATTATACATTGTTATTGTATTGTGCAAATAATATGTATTGTGTGATGTTAAATTAAATAAAGCATGCCATAGACGATTAAATAAAGCATGCCATAGACGTGCACAGTTTAATACCACTTTTTGATATCTGATATTGACTTTTGTAAGATGAGACTTTATTGCCCACTTTTGACATAACTTTTTGGTACCAACTGAACGAATATGTCTGATTTTGGATGAGTCCCACGTCCATGGTCTTTGTTCACAGACTATGTATCACTGACTTAACTCTTAACTCTCGTCTTTCTCTCTTGTTTGTCCTCTCCAGAGATCTGAGAAATAATCTGATAAGCACAGTGGAGCCCTGGGCCTTCCGTGGTCTGCTGGCTTTGAGAAGACTGTAAGTATGATGAAGTCTAGTAATAGCCTTCTCTAGGGGACGTGGGAAAAACTAATTTAGCTTTGAGAGATTACAGGGGGAAAAAAAAGTATATTAAACACTGTGCAAAAAATGACTAAAATATATGTAAATGCAACCAATGTTAAACAACTACACTTCCAGGCATTGCTGGACGTTCTTGTGCTCGGCAAGGATACTTAACTGAGGGCAAAATTCTTCAGTTTTACATTAATAAAGAAGGACACTTCTATAACTGGAAGCTACTCAGTTAAATTACAAGCTTTTGCCCTTGACTCTTAAATCACTGCTAACTGTACTTAGAATTTTGGGGAAGAGAGCTTCTGACCTTCTGGTGACACTGTTGGCCAATTTATTAAGATTATTTTCTAGCCTTTCGGCCTACTGGCGCTTTGAATATATTTTTTATGAGTCACTTACTTATTAAAAAAAGGGCTTTTTGACTGGGTTAAAATGTGCGAGTCGGATAAGAGTTGTCCTGACCGTTTGTTTACCTGACCGCTGCATTTTGGATCCTGTAAACTATTTCTATTTTTGAAAAGGTTAATCAGAATTAGATATCATTTATTGATCTCTTGCATTGGCCCAACACACAGCGTAAACAGGTTATTGCATACTTGCCAACCCTCCCGGATTTTCCGGGAGACTCCCGAAATTCAGCGCCTCTCCCGAAAACCTCCCGGGACAAATTTTCTCCCGAAAATCTCCCGAAATTCAGGCGGAGCTGGAGGCCACGCCCCCTCCAGCTCCATGCGGACCTGAGTGACGTGTTGACAGCCTGTTGTACATGCACATGTGACCCACCCATAATGTGTCACATTTTTGTGTTGATTTATTTAGTTTATTTTGTGGTTTGAATTCGTTTTTGGAGCTGTCATTACACATTTATCAGTATTCACATTGGTCAGTTGGGGGCAGTAGGGTGTTTCTTCCCAATTGAATGCTATCACCTGCAGACCGGAAGTGTCTTGTCATTCTGATGAGAGCGACCAGTCTGTGAACAATTGAAACGTCCTGTGTGCTTTTTCCCCCTGTATAACAGGTTAGTTTTGGTGAATCAACTCACTGAATAATATCCATGTGATCTTTATAAGTTTAAGTACACATTCTGATGGTGGAGCCTAACTCTAAAGTGTTTGTGAGTTGTAGTTTGTATTTGTGAATGAATCCAGTGCACAGCTGCAGTAATCAATACAAAAAGGCGACGTGAGTACGCAATGTTTATATAGGAACTTCTGATCCTAATTCAGACTCCCAAATTAGAGCTCCTGTTTTCTTATTGATTTTATAATGTATATTTGTATAATGTGTGTGTTCTGAAATAGTGACAGAGAATAGAACAAGGATGGACAATTCAACCCTTAACTCAACAATGAGTAGATGAGTGTTATGTGTGTGTATATGTGTAAATAAATGAACACTGAAATTCAAGTATTTCTTTTATTTATTTATATATATATATATATATATATATATATATATATATATATATATATATATATATATATATATAGCTAGAATTCACTGAAAGTCAAGTATTTCTTATATATATCTTAACCACGCCCCCAACCACGCCCCCCGCCCCACCCCCGACCAAAATCGGAGGTCTCAAGGTTGGCAAGTATGGGTTATTGATCAAGTAGAATAATAAACTATTAGTAAGTATTTATGTGTAATTATAATTAAGGCAAATTAATTGCTCATTGTGTGGTTCATATTAATTAGAGTAAACAATAGAATGACTTGTGTTAAGTGTTGAGATATGTGCTGTTAAAAGCAAGGGCAGCATTATTTTAACGTTTGTGGTGTACAACAGTGTGTATATTTACTAAACCCTCGTACTTACCGACAGAAGGTATTAAACATTATGATTTATGCGTATAGTGTTTATTGCCAAGGTCACTGGTGTATACGGATGAGTGATGCCGGGAATTTTGGTATCAATCTCATACCATGTAATTATAGGGTTTGTATCGCTAATACTGATATTGATACTTTTGACTTGAAATGTTAGAATTATTTAATAATTTGGTGACTTTGCCTGTAGTTAGTGGATTGCAATTAAAAGGAGACATACAACTATTGTATGCAAAAAAAAATGGTTTAATAGCTAAATACAACAATGTAATAGTATATAATAAGAAAACAACAATTTATCTTTTGCTTTCTACTAGGCACAACTATTTGAGAAAAAAGTCACTACTACAAAACAACAAAAAACAGCAACAATGTAACACAAATATAAATATTAAAATGTAAACAAAACAACCAAAATAACTTTCATTACACACATATATTTCGGACAAGTAATGTCAGTAGGGCAAGGAAGGGGAGGGGATAAGTGTGCCTGAGTGAGCAGCAGAAAGAGAGAGCGAGCGATCTGCTGTTTGCACTGACAGATGAGAAGAGATGCAACAGTCGCATAAACTCTGATAAAAAAAATCCAATAATTTGTTGGATGTGTAGAAGAGAAAATGCTACAAAAGTTTCGATTCAATACCAATACTCAATTTGGTATTGATATGCCCAGCCCTATTAGTGTAGTGGTTGACTTGTCTGACTGCATTTGGTGTAGGTTCAGTCCGTAAGTGTGGATGTTTGTGAAGTTAGAAGTTTAGGTGGTACGCGATATTATGTATTTGGGATTTTCAGTATACACATCCTTTAGTTCAGTATAGATGCATATTGGATTCCCACACAATACACATTAATTTGGCTGATGATTGGCAACACTAAATTGGCCCTCGTGTATGAACGTGAGTGTGAATGTTGTCTATCTGTGTTGGCCCTGTGATGAGGTGGTGACTTGTCCAGGGTGTACCCCGCCTTCCACCCGAATGCAGCTAAGATAGGTTCCAGCACCCCCCGCGACCCCGAAAGGGACAAGCGGTAGACAATGGATGGATGGATGAAATACCAGATCTCCCCCTTGCCCCTTGTCTAAGCCTTTTACCGTCGTTTTCCTTTGTTCTGAAAATATGACTGAGCAGAAAGCACATACATGCAAGTAATTATAAGCATTAATGATTTATTGACAATTAAGTTTTATCAGGTTTTCAGTCCTTTGCCACCCCACGTAAATATTGACAATGTTTTGAATGTTATTTTTGTCATAAAATCGCTTGTTAGCTAACTCAAAGTCAGACTAGCAGCGAACAGACGTCACTACGATTTACTACATTTTATGAATGATTAGACCGATGATTTACTTTCAGAATTTACTTTAGCCATGCTTGAAATGCACGACCTGGCTAACACAACTTTTGTACATATGGTAGCTTCTGAATACTGTGACATTCACTTTTTATACTTTATCGGTCAGCCACCAAGCGACCAGGTGTGTGAAATGAGTGGTGTCTTTTTTTAAAGCGTCACATCTTGGCCCGCTTTGTCGAAGGGCACAATGAAGGAGAAAGAGTTAAGTGGCTCAGCCTTACTTAGTAAGGTGCAGGAAGTGTTTCTTGTGTCATTTTTACTCTGCAATCAAAGGTGACACATTTGCCACTGGAGCAGAGATCCAAGCATGCAGGACCAAAAGGCCAGGGAGTGTGCATTAAAGTGCCCATAAAAAGACAGCATGCAGATAATGTTTCACAAAGGTGTAGCGCGGCTTTTGACTCACGCAAGTCTCGGCTTATGATAGTGCAAGGAAGGCAAGGCATGCTGACCTTCTTCCGTTGTTTAGTAATACTTTGCCTTCTCAGTGAAATACGTGAGTCGGGGTGTCCAAAATGCGATTTCCAATGTCCATTTGTTTTTATTGTAGAAATAGAATAAACAAAAAAATAGCAGAAAATGGAAAAGTAGAGTAAACATTTTCTTTGTGTTTTAGAAAAAAATATGAATATAAATTATGTTCTGTTCGTCCTGTGTGCGGCCCTCGATGGTAACAGTTTTGACAGCCCTGATGTTAACAAAAACAAGTAAATACAACAAAACCTCTGAGCTGCCATTGTTCAGCTTTTGCTTTAATTATTACAATTTGTGATTGATTTATCAACGCTTTGAGTCTTTCAAACTTTAACATTTGTACATCTATCGACAAAATACAGCTGGAGTTTAACCGTGTTTAATTGTTTTTTGTGTACTATTTTGTTCAAGTAATTATGTTGCCTTTTACTTTTATGGTGATGATTGCACTTTGATAGTTTTGTGGGATCTGGTCCATCAAGGACGCAGACACTGAGGTAGCCATTCTGATTTTGGGTTGTGTCTGTGTTGCCAGGCTTGGGAGAATCAAAGTGTTAATTTAAGTGCTCCCCAACCGGTGATTACTGAGTGCACTGCTTATTTTCCCACAGCTGCGCCGGCAAAGCAGGTCTTTAATTACAGAGCATGAGGGCACAAAGCCATAGACGCTGCGGCGCTCCGGCACCTTCTGCATTGTGCACGTGTTTAAGTATCTGTACATTGGACATAGTTATGTAAAGAGGTTAAACAAAGTTAGCATGTGGATGGACTGGTAATCTTTTCTAGGATTTAGATATTCCAACATCATAGTGGTTCACTATTAAACCATTCGTGTCATATCATAGATATATACATATATATACATGCATATATATATATTAGTGTTGTAACGATACCAATATTTTGGTACCGGTACTAAAATGATTTTGATACTTTTCGGTATTTTTCGGTACCTTTTTAAATACAGGGGACCACAAATAAAATTGCATTATTGGCTTTATTTCAACAAAAAATCTTAGGGTACATTAAACATATGTTTATTTTTGCAGTTAAGTCCTTAAAAAAATAGTGAACATACAATACAACATGTCTATTAGTAGTAAGTAAACAAACAAAGGTTCTTAATTAGTCTGCTGACGTATGCAGTAACATATTGTGTCCTTTATCATTCTATTATTTTGTCAACATTATTAAGGACAAAAGATAGAAAATTGATTATTAGTCTATTTGTTCATTTACTGTTAATATCTGCTTACTTTCTTGTTTAACATGTTCTATCGACACTTATGTTAAAATGTAATAATCACTTATTCTTCTGTTGTTTGGTACTTTACATTAGTTTTGGATGATACCACAAATGTAGGTATTGATCCGATACCAAGTAGTTACAGGATCATACATTGGTCATATTCAAAGTCCTCATGGGTCCAGGGACATATTTCCTGAGTTTATAAACATAATATACATTTAAAAAAAACTAAATAAGCTGTTGTGATGCCAAAAAACATCGATGTAATCATAGTAGTATCGACTAGATACGTGCCTGTACTTGATATAATTACAGTGGATGTTAGGTGTAGATCCACCAATGGTGTTTGTTTACATTTTGATGCCGGTGAGCTACGGTGTGTAGTGAAGCACGTGTATCTATTCCTCCTCCTGCAGGGATGATACTTGTAAGAAACTTACTTTATTTGTCGTCATGTAGACCAGGATTAGTGATTTAGAAATCGCTAAAACAATGCAGACGGACGTTAGCCGCTAGCTAGCTAGCTAGCCATGTCTTAAAGCACCTCTTCCTTGAGGGTGTTTCAGTGTTATAACTTCACCTTTATCTTTAGTTTTTAAGCCAAAATGCGTCCGTTCTCCTTTTTCTGTGTACACACTGTGTCTGTTTGTAGGTACTCTGTAATTGTGTGCTACCGAACATGCTCGTCTGCTCGTAATCGAGCGGAAGGCGGGGTACACCCTGGACAAGTCGCCACCTCATCACAGGGCCAACACAGATAGACAGACAACATTCACACTCACATTCACACACTAGGGCCAATTTAGTGTTGCCAATCAACTTATCCCCAGGTGCATGTCTTTGGAAGTGGGAGGAAGCCGGAGTACCCGAAGGGAACCCACGCAGTCACGGGGAGAACATGCAAACTACTGGTATACCATACAACCCATATATATATATATATATATATATATATATACATACATAAAATACTGGGGCGGAACATTCGTCGAACAGCGTTCATGTGGACTCAAAGAAGAATTACGTTATGCCCTTCTTCATAAAGCACACATTTTACGACCCTGCAGAGTATGCTCCGTGCACTGATGTCACACAAAACATTGCTCCGCATGTATTTTTTGATCCGCATTAGATGTAACACACAGTACAGTAGTACCTCAACCTACGAGAACCTCAACTTGTCTCTGCTTTTTATTATGCTTTAAGTTACATCTGTAATTTGAGTTACGGACATTCCGGTTGAAGTAGTATTTGTCCACAGTTAAATTTGATATTCCATCGGTAATTAAAGTATATCAGTCCTTCTCAAAAAGTAGGGTGTGTATGTATGTATATGTGTGTGCATGTATGTGTATAGGTATGTGTGTGTTTATAAATGTGTATGTGAATGTGTATGTATATATGTATATATGCATATGTGTGTGTGTGTGTGTATATATATATATATATATATATATATATATATATATATATATATATATATATATATATATATATATATATATATATATATATATATATATGACGTCACTATGGGAAGTTTTGACGGAGCAGAAACGTGTGAACTCGTTGGGAGTTTCCTCCTCTCCCAGCTCGCTAGCCTCAATCTGAACCTTGGTATTTACCGTGATGACGGACTGGCAGTGTGTCGCGCCTCGCCAAGGAGCAGCGAGAATACCAAGAAGCGCATATGCCAAATTTTCAAAGAGAACGGCCTACGGATCACGATTGAAGCCAACAAGCAAACCGTCAACTTCCTTGACGTCACTTTCAACCTGAGAAATAACAGCTACCAACCATTCACGAAACCCAACACAACACTCCAATACGTGCACCATGACAGCAACCACCCACCCACCACCACGAAAAGAATACCTACCGGAATCAATAAAAGGCTATCGATGCTGTCATCTAGCAAAGCTGAATTTGACCAAGCAACCCCCCCGTACCAAAAAGCCCTTGATGAAAGCGGATACAATTTCACCCTCACCTATGAACCCACGCCAGGAAACCAGCCAAAAAAGAACAGAAAACGGAACGACATCATCTGGTACAACCCCCCATACAGCAAAAACGTCTCAACGAACATTGGACACAAATTCCTCAATCTGATTGACAAACACTTTCCCAAAGACAACATCCTAAGAAAAGTATTCAACAAGAACAACATTAAATTGAGCTACAGCTGCATGAACAATATACGACAAATCATCTCAAACCACAACAAAACAATTGCAAATGAGCCGTCGGCCCTCAGACAGAGCGACTCCAAAACCAACAAAGGATGTAATTGTCGAAAGAAACCTGATTGCCCTCTCAACGGGGGGTGCTTACAAACATCAGTTGTCTACCAATCTAAGGTAATACGCAAGGACATTAACACATCCGACACATATGTAGGATTAACCGAGGGAGAATTCAAAACCAGATGGAACAATCACAAGGCTTCTTTCAGGAACAAAAACCTGCGAAATACCACAGAACTCAGCAAACACATTTGGGACCTCAAAGACAATAATGTTGAATATTCAATAACATGGCAAATTCTTGCATCCAGCACACCTTACAATAGTGGTAATAAAAGATGCAACCTATGCTTGAAAGAGAATCTGTTTATTATTTACCGTCCAGACCTGTCATCCCTCAACAAGCGCAGCGAAATTGTAACAACATGCCGCCATAGACTGAAACACCTCCTAGGTAACACATGAGCCAATCACCACGCCCCTAGGCCAGCCTGTACCCACCCACTCTGTGCCCTATATAAACCATGGTATGCGAATGCTCCCATTAAAATCTCCTGACGATTGAGGGTACCCCCCCTCATGAAACAGGCCTGTAGAGATGAAATAGTCTTGTGATTTTTTTTCCCACACATACATATATATATATATATATATATATATATATATATATATATATATATATATATTTATTTATTTATTTCTGGGAGTACGCTCTGGGCCTGCTGGTCAGGCGGGGGTAGGCGCCTCAGGCAACTGCATCCAAGCTGCGTGTCTGGAGCTCCTGGGTCCCACCGTCCATCCCTTCTGGGTGCCCGTCTTGGTTGGGGCCTGCTGGGTCTAGTCCCTGCGTCTATTTTGGTAGCTTGGTGCTGCAAGGTATTCCGAGGTGCTGCAAGTCGGCCAGCTGCTGGGGTAGTGACCTTGTGTGTCAGCGTGTTTGTGATCTTCTTTTAATTCTCTTTTTTATATATATATTTTTCATTTATTTTATTATTATTATTTTTATTTTTTATTTTTCCCCTCAGGGGGGGATTCGACACGGCAGTTGCTGGTTGTTCCATCTCCATCGTTGGGGTCCCTGCGGGCGGGGTGGGGGGTTCCCGTGGCCCTGTGCTGGGCGGTCCTACGGCGGCCGACTTGGGTGGGGTGGCCTGGGGCGGGCCGTACCGTGCTCTCCGGGGATGGGGGGGATGGGCTTGTGGGAGCCTGGTTGCTGGTGGGTCGGGGGCGGTCTCTCGTCCGGTTGCGGTTAGTCTCTTGGCCCCTCGGGCGGGGCGTCCCGCCTTTCTGCCCGTGTGCGGTGTGGTCCTCTCGCTGGCTTGATTGCTGGCTGTTTCCTGCTTCTCTCGTGTCTTGTCCTCTGCCGGACGCGTCTGCCTGCGGCCTGCTGCTGGCTCTTCCGGGCGGCACGGTGGGCCTGGCTCTGGGGTTCCTGTCGCTGGTTGGCCTGGCTGCGTGGAACCGGTGGTCCCTTGTTCCCTGGGCGCCACACCTGCTGTTTGTGGGATGGGCGCTCTGGGTGGCTGGGGCAGTACTCTTGCTCCCACACACACTGGGAGTCAAATGTATTGTACATACAAATACACATATACTCACATACACACCGTTATTCATACATACATACATACATACATACATAGGTACCTACGCTCCCACATACATACACAAATACAGTACATACCTACATACTCAAAGTTCGTACATCCACATACACATTCACTGTACAAACATACATATACACATACATGTACATATACATTCACTGTACAAACACATATACACATACTGTACATATACATTCACTGTACAAACATACATATACACATACTGTACATATACAAGTACATATACATACATACACTCATGCATATAATCACGTTTCATCAAACATAAATTAACGTTGTTACCCTAGGGTAAACCGGGTAACACTTGGCACACTGACAAAGCTTAACCTATTGTTACTTTAACAATCTACAAGGTTAATATAGCTGGCTTCTCTTTCTTCCGCTCCATTTTTCTGCTTTCTTTTGTATCTCTAGTTATCATTAAGTATATGTATTGTTGCATTTGAACAACTGTATTGTTGATAATAGAGGTTAATTATTGGTATTACTCATTATCAAAAGTGCTATTTCTATTGGTATTTGTATTGCTCCATTTGTAGTGTAATAATGCTCATTGTCATTTATGTATTATTATTTATTTCACTAACTGCTTCTTTGCTGTCACTTTTACCATCATATTTGTACATATCATATTTGCTGATGTTGTTGTTGTTATTGTTGTGTTTGATGTTATTGTTTTTGTCTTTCTGTCTTATCCCCCTCTTGTCCCCACAATTTCCCCCTCTGTCTTCCTTTTTTTCTCTTTCTATCCCCTCCTGCTCCGGCCCGGCTGCACTAAATGATAATATAAATACATTGAATAAAGTCAAATGCAAATAAGGCAACAAGAGAAATATCCCACACTTCTCTTTTGTAAAGTAAATCTGAACAGCCAATATGGACATCTACATCAACAATATGATTTGCCTGAGAAGCTAGACAGGACAAAAAAAATAAAAAAGCAAACGAAAGTAGGGCGTGCTCCTCTGGGGGGGGGGGGGGGGGGTGCGATGTTAAATTATACTATTTATAGTCACAGTTGAGAGGAGGGGGGGGCAACATATTTTCTTCTTCCTAGGGGCGGGCCTAAAATGTTTGAGAAGCATTGTAGTATATGGAGTTGAATCTCTAAATGTATTTTAACCTGCTGTCACTTTGCCTTTATAGATGAAAATGAGCTTGTAGTGAAGTCAGAGGTACCCCATAATTGTGCTCAAGTAATAATACCGTTACTTTAGAACAATATGGCTCAAGTAAAAGTAAAACGTAGTCATTAAAATAATTACTTTAGTAAGAGTACGTATTCTGTAAACTACTCAAGTATTATAACTTGTAACTTCTGATTTATTTAGTGAGCTATTTTTTTAATGGTTCTTTGACTACAAATGGAGTTGGTGTGGGCGTGCGTATGTAAAACATTAAAATCATGTACAGTTTATACATTTACAACTGCAGCATGTTTTCTCTAGTTAGAAGTGGAATTATTGTGAGCTGAAATGTGCACATTTCTACTGACACGGATGACAGCACATGACATAATTGTTATTTTTACTTTTAATTAATCATTGAAGATTTTTGCTGCCTTGTCTGACATCACGTCACCTTTTACAGTCAGTATATTTTTATGCACAAAATTAGTCTGCTTTGTCAAATTATTCTGTTTCTTCTTTGTTCACACCTACATGTGAAATTATAGTTGATATGCTCTTTTCTCTGTGACTGGTGGCCGTACCCAATGTGCCACACTGTTATTTCAGCTTGTCTAACTACAAACCCCGTTTCCATATGAGTTGGGAAATTGTGTTAGATGTAAATATAAACGGAATACAATGATTTGCAAATCCTTTTCAGCCCATATTCAATTGAATGCACTACAAAGACAAGATATTTGATGTTCAAACTCATAAACTTTATTTTTTTTTTGCAAATAATAATTAACTTAAAATTCCATGGCTGCAACACGTGCCAAAGTAGTTGGGAAAGGGCATGTTCACCACTGTGTTACATCACCTTTTCTTTTAACAACACTCAATAAACGATTGGGAACTGAGGAAACTAATTGTTGAAGCTTTGAAAGTGGAATTATTTCCCATTCTTGTTTTATGTAGAGCTTCAGTCGTTCAACAGCCCGGGGTCTCCGCTGTCGTATTTTACGCTTCATAATGCGCCACACATTTTTGATGGGAGACAGGTCTGGACTGCAGGCGGTCCAGGAAAGTACCCGCACTCTTTTTTTACGAAGCCACGCTGTTGTAACACGTGCTGAATGTGGCTTGGCATTGTCTTGCTGAAATAAGCAGGGGCGTCCATGAAAAAGACGGCGCTTAGATGGCAGCATATGTTGTTCCAAAACCTGTATCTACCTTTCAGCATTATTGGTGCCTTCACAGATGTGTAAGTTACCCATGCCTTGGGCACTAATGCACCCCCATACCATCACAGATGCTGGCTTTTGAACTTTTGCGTTGATAACAGTCTGGATGGTTCGCTTCCCCTTTGGTCCGAATAACACGATGTCGAATATTTCCAAAAACAATTTGAAATGTGGACTCGTCAGACCACAGAACACTTTTCCACTTTGCATCAGTCCATCTTAGATGATCTCGGGCCCAGAGAAGCCGGCGGCGTTTCTGGATGTTGATAAATGGCTTTCGCTTTGCATAGTAGAGCTTTAACTTGCACTTACAGATGTAGCGACAAACTGTATCTAGTGACAGTGGTTTTCTGAAGTGTTCCTGAGCCCATGTGGTGATATCCTTTAGAGATTGATGTCGGTTTTTGATACAGTCCTGTCTGAGGGATCAAAGGTCACGGTCATTCAATGTTGGTTTCCGGCCATGCCGCTTACGGGGAGTGATTTCTTCAGATTCTCTGAACCTTTTGATGATATTATGGACCGTAGATGTTGAAATCCCAAAATTTCTTGCAATTGCACTTTGAGAAACGTTGTTCTTAAACTGTTTGACTATTTTCTCACGCAGTTGTGGACAAAGGAGTGTACCTCGCCCCATCCTTTCTTGTGAAAGACTGAGCATTTTTTTGGAAGCTGTTTTTACACCCAATCATGGCACCCACCTATTCCCAATTAGCCTGCACACCTGTAGGATGTTCCAAATAAGTGTTTGATGAGCATTCCTCAACTTTATCAGTATTTATTGCCACCTTTCCCAACTTCTTTGTCACGTGTTGCTGGCATCAAATTCTAAAGTTAGATTATTTGCAAAAAATGTTTATCAGTTTGAACATCAAATATGTTGTCTTTGTAGCATGTTCAACTGAATATGGGTTGAAAATGATTTGCAAATCATAGTATTCCGTTTATATTTACATCTAACACAATTTCCCAACTCATATGGAAACAGGGTTTGTATGTTGGGATGTAAATACAGTAGAATAAGATACTGCTGCATGATAATAAGCTAGCGCTAGTAACTTTCAAGCTCCGGATCTGAGAGATAAGTATTTTCCACTGCAATTTGGTGATGTGGGTAATGCTTTTTAGTCAACCGTTTTAGGAGTTTTCTGCTTGCCACTTCTAGTTCTCTCAAACAGCCGGGATTTGCTGGTTTCAGGGCAAGTAATTAAAGTGTCGTCTTTGGGAACATTCTGACACTTAGTAAACAAGTGGGTTTCTCTTTTATCATACTACCAGCGTGTTATTCCTAGCCCGGTAGAATGGCAGGCTACGTTTGATTGGTGGAACGGAGTCAAACGTCACTAAAGCTTACGTTGGATTTGCAAAACAGAGTCATGTGACAGTGCTTGCCGAAAGAAGGCTCGCTGAAAAATGAATAGTCTTTACAAACTTTAATCAGTAGATTAGGAATTATTGTGATATAAATAAATGTAAGGATCGAAATGAAACTCAGTGTAACATAGTACAAGTAGAGTTTCTTCTTCACACAAATACTCAAGTAAAAGTAAAAAGTATGTTACATTAAAACTAGTAGTTACATAGGTAAATGTAAAGGAGTAAATGTAGCGTGTTACTACCCGCAATGTCCTTATTAAATAAACAAACAGCACACAGCCAGAGATCGACAAAATCCTGCTCTCCAACCACCCAAACTGAGGGCGAGTGCAAAGGATGACACCTACTGAAAACAGAAAAACAAACCATTGAAAACATGTTCAACTGTGGAGCAAACTTGGCAAAGTGGCACGACCGAAGCGCCGTCAGTCTGACCACTTTGAACAACATAATCAACGCAGCAGACATTAATCCTTGAAATTAAGAAGCTGCTGAATGCTCTGCCTGATGTGTTTTAATTTGTTCTTTTCTCCTCACGCTACGAAATGGACAAGCAAGCATTAGCCTAAATCAGTAGGTCAGACATACAGTACAAGACTGTTAGTGTCAAGCCTGACCTCTCCAGTCTGTCACTCAAAAAGATCCCTATTGCAGCATAAACAACAATGTCTTAGCTACTATTGCTACACGGCAAGGACAGTGTTGCCAGGTCTCACGAGAGAAACAAGCAACCAGCTCTATAAAATCGAGTCGCTTATTATAAGCGGGCTTAGCCACACAACACCCAAGGTAAATAGTGTACATTATTATCACATTTTTTTATAAAACTACTGTAGTTATTTCTAGTAATTTCTATTATATTGATTTTCAAATATTGGTTCTTAACTAAAAGTTATTATTTTTTAAAGGCATGTTACTTGTTAGAATTACATTTTTTAGGGGGCCAAAATGGTCACGTATTTTGAATTGATTTAAATTAATTTCAAAGGGTGGGGATGGTTTCGGATACCAGTGGTTTGAGTTATGAGCTTGGTCATGGAACGAACCATGCTCACAAGTTGAGATACCACTATATATCATAAAATCTAACTTTTTTATTACCTTAGCAATTGATAACTGGCTGCAGCACTTTGTTCGGAGTAGCCGATAGCGAGTACTCTCAGAGTGACATCCGTCGACAAGCGAGCGTTGACTTCCCGAGTGCATCAGTTTTTTCGGATAACATTTTGAGGAATTTAAAATGCTATTCAGCATCAATACTTCACATGTCCTTCACCACCATGACCTGACATGACATGACTCCCATTTCTCATCTCTTGTGGTATTTAGTGGCCATACATACCATCGTCTAGCAGGCAGAGCAGCTCCACTTCCTTGTTGTTAGTGTAGGACAACATGGCAAAAAGTGTTGAAAGATTGTGAGAAATGTAGGATTTAACAGACATTTCACAGAAAACTACAATTACGGCAGTGCTACAGAAGCGCTGATGACTGCATATTTTCTGTGCGCATTTCGCTTCGTTCACAGTACGCTCTAGTCTGTGAGCACCTTCAACCCATATTTCAATGAGATACGTAATGGCTACTGAATGGCCCTGCCGATATTTTCCATTGCAATCAAACTGTTTCGACCACCTGTGGACGCGCTGCGCACAGCACCGGCTTTGGTTTGCCATCCACAGATCTTTGCCACGTATATGCAGAGTTTTTTATTTTTGCCAAATGTCAGAGCACTACAGATCAATTCAGCAAAAATCGGCCAGGAAGTTGGGGGAAGTGTGTGCGCATAGTTTGTCAGAGATGTTGTTGCTGCAGTGTTGCTTTTGACAAATACAAATAAAAAATAAAACAAACTTTTATCTTTTCCACAAGTCAAGTCTCTGCCAGTGGGTATTGACAGAAGGCGGCACACAGAGACCTTCCGTGTTGTAGCCGTTTAGCAGCTGTTACACGTCCAGTGACAATCTGGGATTATAGTGTGCTATTTCAATCATTCCCTGTATACATTGTTTTAATAAAATGTATATTTTTAGTAATCTCTTGTTGAAACCACAATTGAAGTCAAAGTTTGTGTAGCGTTTTTTTCGCCTGAACTGCCTGTGCTTGTTTTTTGTCAAAGATAAGACAATTTATGCATTCCTGGGGCTGGGTGGAGATGTCTCTACTTGTTTCTTCTTACACCCTAACCCCCACCTTCAGTAAGTCTTGGAACAAAGACTGCTGTGATGTGATTGATCACTAAGTTATGTTGAATTTGTCTTTTGGTCAACCAGCTCAGTGGCCTTGTGGTTAGAGTGTCCGCCCTGCGGCGCAGGCTGCTGCTCACTGCTCCACTCACCTCCCAGGGGGTGACCATGGGGATTGGTCAAAGGCAGAGCACAAATGTGTGACGATCGTTGGGACTTTAACTTTAACAGTTACTCTTTAAATTGGTGGTTTACTTTTGTAATTTAGACTGACTTTTCAATGTTAAATCAAGACATTATGAACCAACCAACCAGTGGCCTAGTGGTTAGAGTGTCCGTCCTGAGATCGGTAGGTTGGGAGTTCAAATCCCGGCCGAGTCATACCAAAGACTATAAAAATGGGACCCATTACCTCCCTGCTTGGCACTCAGCATCAAGGGTTGGAATTGGGGGTTAAATCACCAAAATGATTCCCGGGCGCAGCCACCGCTGCTGCCCACTGCTCCCCTCACCTCCCAGGGGGTGATCAAGGGTGATGGGTCAAATGCAGAGAATAATCTCGCCACACCTAGTGTGTGTGTGACAATCATTGGTACTTTAACTTTAACTTTAACTTTATTCCTGGTTTTGCTAATATACTAACTTATGTTGAATGTATATTTTGGTCAATAGTTACTCTTTAGATTGGTGGTTTATTTTTGTTATTGAGACTGACTTTTCAATGTTTAATCAAAACATTCTTTCTTGGTTTTGCTAATATCACAATCAGATGAAGTGTGTTATGCTCAATTTTCTCCACCCTCCCAGGAAAAAGAGCATTCTGCCAATCCTTACTCATTTCCCAAAGCAGATATAAACATCTTGAAGATTTTTATGACTCCCTCACTCTCTTTTGTGACTTATTGCTTCTTTCTTTGTCCTTTCTGTTGCACCGTCAAACTTTCTCCTCTGTAATCATGATGTTATTTTTGTTCTAAAATAAAAACTTTAAAGACCTTATCTTTCTTTAGACATTTCTTTATTGAATAGGAAAAAATCCAAAACAACCTTAACAAAACTGTAAGTGACTATTTCTCTTGGCTTTGTATGTCTTTGTAGGGATCTGTCCAACAACAGGATTGGTTGCCTCTCCCCTGAAATGTTTTTGGATTTGGGCAGTCTTTTAAAATTGTGAGTAAGCCATCTGTTTCCGGAGAGATTAGATTGGAGTCACTATCAATAAATCATATTTGTCATAACCATTGCAGCAATGGGGCTTGATTGATTGACAATTTTGTGTTTTTGCATGCAGGAATTTGTCAGGAAATATATTCTCAACTCTGACGGTTGGACTCTTCACACAGCTCATTGTTCTTAGAGTACTGTAAGTCAAACACACAACAGTATTAGAATTATACATATTAATGGATTAATCACTTGATTAATTGAGTAGTTATTTTATTTGTGAAATACGATTTGAAATGTTCTCACCAGACACTTCAGTACAGAGACTTTGTTCTGTGACTGTCAGCTGAAGTGGCTGCTCCTCTGGGCGCAAAGCAACTCGGTGAGGATTGGCAACGACACAATGTGCATGTTTCCAACACACCTCCATGGGCTAGAGTTCCGCAATCTACGTGAACAGCAGCTCACTTGCGGTAAGCATCAGCATCAATAGAAAATTTGAAAGTATCATTTAAAAATTCTGAGTATTTGATACATTGAAACAATAAAGAGCAAAGACTTATGCACTAGTTGGGTGATAATTGGTTATTTTTACATTAGAAAGTAATATAAATTGAATCCATACTCAAACTGTCGCTATTGTAAAGTCTTCATTCCCTGTTGTGCAGATGCAATTTTACACTTGTAAAAATAAATTATCACTATAAAAAGCAAAGTCATTGTAATTCTGTAACAGTTATTGAATAAGTTGATTAATATAATTTCAATGATGATCATTATAATGAACAGCTCAATATTGCAGTGGTTAACACTACGTTCCATGTTTACATCATTCGGATTCAATAACCGTTGCCCAGAGAACTGTAAGATGATGCCGTCTAATTTGCATAATTGGCCATGACTCGTGTGCATTAAATGTTTTGGGTTCTGTGGAAGAGACAGAAATTATGTAAAATAACATGAAAAAACAAACAAATATGTATAGAAACACATAAACTTTCTTATGTCAGTTATTTTTGTAATTCTTATTTAATGTGACAATCCATACAGAGCTGCTGGCGAGTGCCTTTCGATAGGTGAGGGGCCCACAGCAGGACCTGCTGCTTGTTGAGAAGAGCGACTTGTGTTATATATATATAAATATATATATATATATATATATATATATATATATATATATATATACAGTACAGGCCAAAAGTTTGGACACACCTTCTCATTTCGATGTGTTTTCTTTATTTTCATGACTATTTGCATTGTAGATTGTCACTGAAGGCATCAAAACTATGACACCTGTGAAGTGAAAACCCTTACAGGTGACTACCTCTTGAAGCTCATCGAGAGAATGCCAAGAGTGTGCAAAACAGTAATAAGAAATAAGTGACTATTCTGAAGAAACTAGAATATAAAACATGTTTTCAGTTATTTCACCTTTTTTTTTGTTAAGTACATAACTCCACATGTGTTCATTCATAGTTGTGATGCCTTCAGTGACAATCTACAATGTAAATAGTCATACAAATAAAGGAAACCCATTAAATGAGAAGGTGTGTCCAAACTTTTGGCCTGTACTGTGTGTATATATATGCATGTATATATATATATATATATATATATATATATATATATGTATATATATATATATATATATATATATATATGTATGTATGTATGTATGTATATATATATGTGAGAGGGACAAGCGGTAGAAAATAGATGGATTGATGTGTCTCATCTCGATTATTGCTCCGACATGATTTGGTTATGCGCTCTAAAGAAAGATATTCAAAATATCCAACTTATGCAAAATAAGGCCACACGATTGGCATTGAAGTGCCCACTTTGGACTTGCATTCATAGTATGCACCACAATCTATCATGGATATATGTTGATAAGCGCTTACTAAAAAAACTACTAGTATTTTTTAAGGCCAACAATCTTGCACTCTAAAATATCATATGTTTGTAACAGACACATACACTCCACTAGACAACAGCCTAATGGAAACATAGTAGTACCAGGAGCAAGAACACTTGCTAGGCAAAAAACTGTGTTGTACAGAGCTGGTTTCCAGTAAAATAGGCTGTCCTGTGTATACAATTAGTCAAATAATGTAAGGGCTTTTAAAAAAACCACTAGATTTTTATTTCCTTGTATTCTTTATTTTGGATGGATTGGATTGGAATCTAGCACTGTGTATGCCAATCATTTTATAGGCATATCCTTTTTCGAGTGTCTTTTCTATGTATGTATTGTTGAGATTTTATTTAGATGTTGTTATTGTCTTGACCCCAGGAAGATTAGTGGCTACTGTGTAGCAACTGACGGGGATCCATTTTAAACAAAGAAAGAGTATGTAAAATTTCCTCTAATAAAGTAAATTTCATAAACATTTGATTTAAATTCAAACAGATTAGGTCCTCATTGAAATCCACTCTTTACATTGCTGGCAAAAGAAACATTTAAAATATTACACGGTGTGCTTTTCAGAGTATTTGCACTGAGTAGAACTAGAATCTCAGTAGAATAACAAAATACGGTAGGACTGAGATAATGTTCAAAACAGATGAGTGCGCCTGTTCTTGCGTTGGTAGGCAAACACTTGAAACACACTTGTGTAAAAAAATATACGTAACTAAAATGACTTAAGTTTAGTGAAGGACCACGGACGTCTGAAACTTAATGGCTGCTCATCATCGGTCATCATAAATCAAATAATAATGCCTGCCACCCATATATGTGCGCGCAGATAAAGATTGCACTGTGTGCCGGATAATGTGCGCGCTGAATCCGCCGATTAAGATTGTCCAGCAATGTGTGCGTGCCGCAGGGCGAGGGGGAAGACAACTATGCAATTTAGGTGACACAAAGGTATACAGCAGTGTTTCGATTAACCGCCACTACAATATGAAGTATAATTGATAAAACATTGAATATTAACAGTATGTGAACCATTCCTACCTTGTTAACGTCCTTGACCTCCTAAAAGGTTGTGTAACCCATCAGAAATATCTAGCAATCCATCCAATTTCTATCGATGTCCCTCAAGCAACTACAATGCATCACACATGTCCAAGTGTGGGGAGTGTTTTGAATATATCCATCACGTCCACTAAATGGATTTAATGGGTGATGTTTTTAATTGTGTAGTACTATAAGACATGTTTTATGATGTCCACATAGTTTAGTGGGCAAGCTGTGAGTTTTCGTATCACATATTTTATAATGTTCTGTGTTGGGTTTTGAATCATTGGACCATGAGTTTATATTGGTTGGCCAATTAATACTTATATACTTAGACTGTGCTTTGGTTTGTTGTGTCAAGCATGTGGTCAGTACCAATTGCTGTGGACCTCGCAGTTCGTTTGACATTGTTAATTTGTAATTTATCTTTAAACAGTTAAGTTGGGTAAATCCTCGGGCCAACTTTGGGGACCCCTGAATTAAGCATATATTTGGCATACGCCTAGATGGAGCCTGAGTGGTATATGTCACACAGTTTGAAAAAAAACTGCTTCAAATCGTTCCGCCTCTGAGTGGGGTGGGCACCCCAAGACATGCCACTAACGGAAATTGAATGGACTTTATTTGTCATTGCATTTAGAAGTATGAGGGAAACCCTAACCCTTAACCCCCACAAGGAAACAAGTTTATTATTGCAAAAAATTAAATATATAGTAGTGAATGGTAGGGGAAATATAAGCGTGAGAAATGTCAAGTGTAGCGTGATGAACGATTAAATTCCGTGACTCTCATGCTTAAAGCGTGAGGCTTGGCAGCTCTGAGCTAAGTCTTTAGCACAATGAACAGTGTAGTAGATGCTGTGTTTACCTTGCAGAGTTGTGGCGAAGTTGGAGCTGGAAGTCTTTAAATCAGTGTCCTCGTGTTTTGCCAGTTGGTAGGTCGGCTGGCACTAGCATTCTTAGGTCCCTCATTGCCGGCTTGAGTGTCTCGATGCCATCACAACAGGTGAGTGGTCACATTAGTGGTGCTGCAACTAATTTATTGCTGCTTTCCAAATGTCACAAATGGCCATACTTTTGAAAAAAAAAAATACAAATCCCAACCTTTACCACACTTTAGATGTAATATTCGGGGGTGCATTGTTTGTAAACTCTTTCGAATGGTCAGCCATGATGTTGCTTTGTCAGTCGCAAACGAGAACGGTACCCTTGTATTACGTCATCACAAGACCAAGAAAAGCTAACATTAGTGTTTATACATATGAAATATTGCAAAAAATATGAATACATAACTTTTTGAATGGAAATATAAATCCACAGGAATCTATTGGAACTAATGGCAAGTATTTCTAGCTTTATTATATATAAATGCTCTTGTCCTTGAATGTGATAGCCAAAAAAAAGCCTACTACAAGCAAAAATGAGTACGAAAACAAAGGTCTACGGAGAACTTTTTTGCAAAGGGAAAAGGCCAGAGGCTCTCACTAATTCATCATTTTGGTGAGTTTTTTCATGTATTTATTTTTCATGCACTTATTTGCTATAGTTATATGCCACACGTAGTCTGGTCCGTGAAAATAATGCCTACATTAAACTTGTCCCTGGTGCAAAAAATGTTGGGGACCCCTGCTTTATGTCACTTCCTGTTTCCCACAGAGAACACAAACTAGAAGAGCTTATGCTCACGACACCACCGTTTTGACAAAAAAAAAAAATATTTTACTGACTACTAATTGTGATCACAGTTACAGGATATCTTGCTAACATATTCGACTTAAATTCTGCCCGACGGGAGGCACAGATTTGCTAAAGAAAGCGAACCGAAGGTGCAGATAGCCAGGGGCTAACTAACTTTGATGCGAGCTCTAAGCCGTTGCCAAGCAACCCCAAGCTAAACAACAAAACTGTAAGAGTTGGACACATTTTAAGCGTTTCTGAACGCACAAATGATCTACTAGAAAGGCTGACACAGCTCTGGCTCTTGTAAGGTATGTGAAAAACCATGTTAGAGCTGCCGCTTGCAGCCAAATAACACCAACAGCTTCACTTGGGAAACATGAGCATAACAAGACAAAGTCAGCGGAGCAATACGGGATCATCAGACGTGGAACCAGACTTAAAAGCGTTAATAGGAACTGTCGAACATCTCCAAGAACAGATTGTCAGAGAGAGAAAATATTATGGTAATGATATGATATGCCCTGTGATGAGGTGGCAACTTGTCCAGGGTGTACCCCGCCTTCCGCCCAATTGTAGCTGAGATAGGCTCCAGCGCCCCCCGCGACCCACAAAGGGAATAAGCGGTAGAAAATGGATGGATGGATGATATGATATAAATTAAAAAGTTCAGAGAAGAAATTAAGATTGTCAGTGAAGACAACATAGCATTAGGACAGAAAATGGAGATGATGAAAGAGGAGAATGCAATATTGTGACAACAGTTGAATGCCATGCAGCAAGGTAACACCCATTGGGACAACAGCAGTATTGCGGAGAACATTAAAAATAAGATAGCAGCAAAGCACCAACAGTTGAATGCCAGGCAACATTATATCACCAATCTGGAGAATATCAGTGTTTTGGAAGACATCAAAAAGGAAATGGATCAGTTTACACGACAGAATGACATCATTGTTGCAAGGCGCGGCATTAAGCTTTGATCTATACAAGACCAGTTGTCAACGGAGGACAACCAGACAACATGGACGTTGCTTCATCGGTGCAACAAGTGGTCAACTTTCTGCCATCAAAGGGAATTGATGTCGAGATTAACACTATTGATGTGTGCATTTCACTATAGAAGAGGCCACATTACCATGCCAGTCATCATTGTGAAGCTTGCCAACAGCAAATCCAAAATGGCATTGCTAAAACAAGGAAAGAAGCTGAATGGTACACATGTGTACATGAACCAGCGCCTCACTAAACGCAATGCTGATATTGCCAACAAAAAGCATGCGACTTGAGGAAGCAGGGTAAAACTCTGGGAAACTGGAGCACCAACTGCAAAATTTACAACAAACTGAATTGCAGTCAAGAAGCAAGAGTATTGGTTGTCAAAGACATCAAAGATGTGGACAAATATTGAAGCTCCCATAGAAACCACATCAACAACGATAATGGAGTCCGGCGGGAAACAAACATCGACATTCAACTACAAAACTACAAAGCTCCAAAGGATTTCTGAACAAGAAATCTGTATTTAGGTGCACATTCATCTACGTCCGGGTAGTCAAACTCATTTTAGCTCAGGGACCGCATAGAGGAAAATCTATTCCCATGTGGGCCGGACTGGTAAAATCATGGCATAATAATTTGAAAATAAAGACAACTTCACATCGTTGTCTTTATTTTACTTTGGCCAAAAATAGAACAAGCATATTCTGAAAATGTACACATTACAAATAATCCTCTTGGCAGGTCATCATTAAAAACGTGTTTGGAAGGGTTTCCTAAAACTGCCGCATTGCTGACATCCCCAAATGCCACAACACATTCATTTATCATCATTCAAATATTGCAATTATAATATAAACAAAATAATTTATCAAAATGACACCATAGCCAAAATCACGGTAACATAACTAGAAACTTAACAAATGTGAACATGGTACATTGAAGCATAAAATAAAATAGAACAAATGCAGAAACACACATTTTTACAATAGAGTTCAGTGTGCGCATCGCGCGGTGAGCCAATTGCGAGCGCTGCACAGAACTTTACAAAGATGATGATCATGTTGACTTAAGTCTTTACATCTTCGTTATTTTAGCTGTTGAGTGGATACTTTCAGTTCAGTTCAGTTTCAGTTAATTTCGAACACATTTACATTGAAATAAGGTATTGTGCGTTGATACTGCACCAGTGTGCCGCCATCTGCTGCTAGTCACTACATGAGCAGATGAATGCTTGCACCTGCGCTGATTGGAGTAGCGGCAGCCAATCTAGTCAGCGCTTAATGTCAGCTGACACATCATATGACATGTCGTGGGTTACACTTGAATTGATAATGCAACATCCAGTGGACACATTTAGAACAGCAGTTTATTTTTTTTTTAAATTCATACTTAGCAAACTCATTTTGCAGGCTGGATTAAGCTCTAAATTTGATACCCCTGACCTACACTAATGGACATCCACAGAGCAACACAAAATATTGCTTAACAGGAATATATGGAACTGAAAACCTTCTACAGCATAGATCGCAGTAGTCTAGAATCAGAAAAGGAAATAAATCCAGATACAATTGTTTTCTTCTATAAATAACAACATTAAAATCGACAACACAACTGTTGATTCTTCATTTCAACAGCAGAAGCTTGTATGCAAACTACAACAACATGTCAGATGGATGTTTTTATGTAAATATGGATGCATGTTCCTCAGGAACATATGAGATAAGATGTGGGGTTCCTCAAGGCTCTATTATAAGTCACATTCATTTTTATCTTTATAGGCTACCATTTGGGGGCATCATTAGGAGACATGGCATCAGTTTCCACAGTTAGGCTGATATTGTACATTTGGGCATTGCCGGATCTCCTTATGACACCTTTTTAACTGCATTGTAGACGTCAAGTCATGGATGGCGGTGAATTTCCGACAGCTCATCCAGAACAAAACAGAGGATTTAGTTATAAGCCTTGAGAACCAGAGGGAGAAACGTCTACCAAAATTACAAGATTTAAAACCAACACAGTCTATAAAATATTTGGGCGTGATTTTTGACTACCAGCTGACTTTTATCCCACTAATTAAAAATATTACAAAAAAAGTGTTTTATCATCTAAAAAAAATAACCCGCTTCTCTCTCAGGCCAACATGGAGGTGCTAATGCATGCTTTTATGTCCTGTCATTTAGACTATTGTAATGCCCTGCTTTCTGGCCTTCCCAAAAATAATATCAGAAGTTTACAATTGTTACAAAACTCAGCTGCACGCGTGCTGATCAGGACCAAAGAACACTAGTTTTAAAGTCGCTGCATTGGCTCCCCTTCAGTGTTGATTTTAAAGTTCTATTATTGATTTTAAATGTTTTAATAGTCTTGCGTCTTCTTATTTATCTGACCTGCTTTCATGGTATCAACCCTCGCAGATCCTGAGGTCTTCTGACATTGGCTTTTTATCTTTACCAAATACCAGAACAAAGACCCACGGTGAGGCGGCATTTAGCCACTATGGCCCCCACTTGTGGAACAGCTTGCCAGAGAGTTTCAGGACTGCAGAGAGCGTTGACATTTAAAAAAAAACGGCAGAAGACATACCTTTTTAATCAGGCTCTTTACTGATCATGTTTTTTTAAATTATTTTATGGTGTTTTTTTCTATCTGAATAATTTATATTTCTACTATTACTCTCTCAATGTTATGTTTGTATTAACTTATAAATGTAATATTTATATTATTTATATTTAAATAACAACATTGTTTGATATGTTTTTTACTTTTTATTTTTTATTTTTAAATGCCATTTATTTTAGTTATTCTCCAGTGGGGACGCCTCAAAGGTGACGCCTTTCCTCAAATTATCAGTGCCATGCCAAGTTTTGTTTTTGCTTTGTTATTAGTGCTGCGCGTGCGTGCGTGCGTGTGTGTGTGTGTGTGTGTGTGTGTGTGTGTGTGTCTGTGTTCTCTATGTCTATTTTTTTAATTTTTTGTTTGTTTGTTTTTGTTTTGTATAGCACTTTGTGTTTGAAACCTGCCTGTGCTTGAAAAGTGTGATATAAATTTAATCTAATTTGATTTGAGTTTGAACATTGAGGATTTTTAGGAACAATTCAACAAACCCTTCAAAATGATTGCTATATCAGAAACGTAGAAATCTGTTAAAACAGAAATACATTTTGTTCTGGAAGGATATTAACAATATTATATCAACATAACCTTCAAGAATGGAGGGGGAGTAGCTATGTATGTGATGAAGAACTTGAACTACAAAGTAATAAAAAATATGTCATGAGCTTGTGATAATATTTTAGAATGTCTATTACCATTACCTTTGATATATCCATTTATCCATCCATTATGTACCGCTTGTACCTCTCGGGGTCGCGTGGGGTGCTGGAGCCTATCCCAGCTGCATTGGAGCAAAAGTGGGGTACACCGTGCACAAGTCGCCACATACAGTGTCATGATAAAAGAAAACAGGTATTAATTTACAGCAAATATAGAACTCCCAAGTCAAACATTGAAAACTGGATCAAGGCATTTTTGAATGAAATCAGTAAAAAAATAACTTTCATAACATTGACCTTTTAAACCCTAACAAACACAAGTCCATAGATGACTTTACAGACACAATGTATAGCCTGAGTTTATATCCCAAAATCACAAGGCCAAGCAGAATCTCAGGACTCAGCGCCACACTTATTAATAATATTTTTGGATGAATTATTTTGATAACTACCAGCAATGATCTGTTAATCTCCGACATCAGTAATCATATGCCAGTTTTCACAATGTATGACGGAAACTACAAGAAGAGGAACATTGATGACATGAAGACATTTCGAAGAATATGCACAAAGCAAAGTATGACAGTTTAAAGAATGATCTGAGTGATCAAAGTTGGGACGATTTGTACAGTGAAAATGATGTATCATGCAGATGCAAATGATACTTTTTTCAACACGTTGATGATGCTTTATGACAAACATTGTCCATTCAAACAACTTAGTAAGAAGCAACAGTAGAAGAAAAAGAAGAATACATTATACAGAACATTCATAACACAAAAATCTATAGAGGCAGAAATCAAGTAAAATAAACGTATAAGAACAAGTTAACTAGCATACTACGAACACGTAGGAAATAATATTACAGTCAATTATTAGACCGGAACAAAGAACATGAGCGCAACGTGGGGCATCATAAGTAGCCTTATTAAAAATGGTGCTAAAAAGGATTATCCTAAATACTTCTCAGATGGAAATTTAAAAAAATACTATTTGAACAAAGTAGTTGAACGCTTCAATAAGTATTTTAAAAATATTGGACCAAATCTGAGGGAAAATATTCCAGATTCCGGGTCAGTTGAGGGCTTGAATGACTCTATAGACAGAAATGTGAACTCGATGTTACTCAAGGGTGTGACAAAAGAGGAAATAAACAATATTGTGAGATCCAAGACCTCAAATGATTGAAACATAATTTATATAGAAAACAAAAACAGTTTATTGAAGAGATTTCATAACATTTAACATATCAGCAACCTATCTTTTCATACAGGAAAATTCCCAAACAAAATTAAAATAGCAACAGTTGCACCGATTTATAAGACTGGAAACAAACGCCAATTCACAAACTACAGACCTGTTTCTTTACTTGCACAATTTTCTAAAATTATTTTAAAAAACTGTTTAACAACATATTGGACAAATTCATGTATACAAATAAAACAGACAACCAATACGGATACAGAGCCAACATTTCAATATCAATGGCATTACTCGAAATAACGGAAGAGGTTAACAATGCAATATATAGTAAAAAGTGTGCTGCTGCAGTGTATATGGATTTAACAAAAACATTTGACACAATGGCATCAGAGGGTTTGTTTTGATGGGTATGAAGCTACTTGACCAACAGGAAGCAATATGTGAAGATAGGTGAACACGTCTACAGAGCTGAATTTATCTTGTGGCGTACCTCAGGGATCAAATGTTCAATCTTTGTATAAATGACATTTGTAAAGTTACAAAGGACTTAGAGTTGGTACTATTTGCACAAAAACCTGATATTCACTCTAACAACTATAGCATCCTTTTGTGGAGACTGAAGAACATTGCAGAAGGACAACCATATCTGCAGCAATCCACCAATCAGGCCTGTATGGTATATTGGCTAGAAGGAAGCCATTCCTTCACAAAAGTTTGCCAAAATGCAACTGAAAGACTCTCAGACCATGAGAAACAAAATTCCCTGCTCTGTAGAAACAGAAATTTAACTCCTTTGTGTGAATGCCAGGTGTCATGTTTTGAGAAAACCAGGCACTGCTCATCACCAGGCCAATACCATCCCTACAGTGAAGCATGGGGGTGGCAGCATCATGCTGTGGGGATGTTTATAGCGGCATGAACTTGGAGACTAGTAAGGATAGAGGGAAAAATGAATGTAGCAATGTACAGAGACATCATGGGTGAAAACCTGCTCCATAGCACTCTTGAACTCAGACTGGGGCAATGGTTCATCTGAAAACGGCTGTGCACTGACTGCTCCCCGACCAACCTGATGGAGCTTGAGAGAAGCTGCAAAGAGGAATGAGCGAAATGGCCCAAAGATAGGTGTGCCAAGATGTTGGCATCGTATTCAAAAACCAATAGACTGTAATTGCTGCCAAAAGTGCATCAACAAAGTCGTGAACAAAGAACCTTTCAGAACGTATCTCAGCTGCACACGGGCGGAAGGCGGAGTACACCCAGAACAAGTCGCCACCTCATTGCAGGGCCAACACAAATAGACAGACAACATTCACACTCACATTCACACACTCGGGCCAATTTAGACAATCAACCTATCCCCAAGTGCATGTCTTTGGAGGTGGGAGGAAGCCGGAGTACCCGGAGGGAACCCACGCAGTCACGGGGAGAACATGCAAACCCCACACAGAAAGATCCCGAGCCCGGGATTGAACTCAGGACCTTCGTATTGTGAGGCACATGCACTAACCCCTGGGTCACCGTCCTACCCAACAGACATGGTAAATAAATTGTGCTCTCTATTTTGTTCATTTAAGAGGCAAAATCATCAGCTTTGTGTGCACTATCACATTTTAATATGCGCAAACCTTTAGTAGGTCAGGCCCAAGACAGTTTAGTATTGACTGTACGTGTCTCAACCGTTTGTCTTTTAACATCTACCCGGATGTTGTAAGATGATGAGGAGGTAGCCGATCAACAAGTTCATTACTGCAAAAAAACAAGCAGAAAACTGTCTGCTACAACCCTGCAAAAACAACATCAGTAAACTGTCAGCTGTCCTCCCTGGCGCACACCCACACAGACCGGACTCATGTCAGAAAATCGGAAACTTTGTTATTTTGCACTACCTCAAATTCACTTGCCTATCTATTCGATATAAGATATTTGAGTTTTACCCCAATTTGGGTTGCCACTTGTCATCAAAGGGTGACAGTCGTTCCTGCGGTCAAACCAGCTGAAGATCACTGACATCCATCCATCCATCCATCCATTTTGTACCGCTTGTCCCTTTTGGGGTCACGGGGGAGCTGGAGCCTATCTCAGCTGCATTCGGGCGGTAGGTGGGGTACACCCTGGACAAGTCGCCACCTCATTGCAGGGCCAACACAGATAGGCAGACAACATTCACACTCACATTCACACACTAGGGCCAATTTAGTGTTAAGTTAAAGTTAAAAGTTAAAGTACCAATGCTTGTCACACACACACTAGGTGTGGTGAAATTTGTCCTCTGCATTTGACCCATCCCCTTGTTCATCCCCCTGAGAGGTGAGGGGAGCAGTGAGCAGCAGCGGTGGCCCTGCTGGGGAATCATTTTTGGTGATTTAACCCCCAATTCCAACCCTTGATGCTGAGTGCCAAGCAGGGAGGTAATGGGTCCCATTTTTATAGTCTTTGGTATGACTCGGCCGGGGTTTGAACTCCCGACCTACCGATCTCTGGGCGGACACTCTAACTACAAGGCCACTGAGCAGGTTGCCAATCAACCTATCCCCAGGTGCATGTCTTTGGAGGTGGGAGGAAGCCGGAGTACCCGGAGGGAACCCACGCAGTCACGGGGAAAACATGCAAACTCCACACAGAAAGATCCCGAACTCAGGACCTTAGTATTGTGAGGCACACGCACTAACCCCTGTAGCACCGTGCTGCCCAGATCACTGACATATTACTGCCAAATTACCAAGATAATCATTGTTTCACCACAATAGCTATCACCATCAGAGTTTCTTAACAGAACAAATTGGGTATTTACTGACTTCAGCCTGTTAGCTGCAGTATAAATAAAGTCTTTACACTGACTTTGGTTCTATCTGCTCAAAGACAGACAGTCTCTCCCTTCCGCTCTCCTCGTCTCCCCTCTGCTGCAGTTCACAGGGGAATTCTGCGTCATATGATGGATTCATCTTTTTTCTTCTCCCTACATCTGCTTTCCGCTAGGGGATATGGCTGTGGAATGAGAAAATCATTGGTTATTTGTGGGTTGGGGCTCTGTGTATTTATGCATGTGTTGTGTTTTGTGTGTGTGTGTGTGTGTGTGTGTGTGTGTGTGTGTGTGTGTGTGTGTGTGTGTGTGTGTGTGTGTGTGTGTGTGTGTGTGTGTGTGTGTGTGTGTGAGAGAGACAGAGAGGGAGATGAAAGGAGACATTATATGAATACATGATGTAAAACATTTTCCGGAGAAGTTGAAGCGTTAGCTGTCATTATCCACAGAAGTGCTGCACTATTTCGAGACTGCTGCACCACAAAACATTTTGGCGTTATTCTATACAATCCTAATTGTATGCGCTTTCAATTGGCACTCACAATTCAAAGCAATTACAGGGTAATTCTGTACAATTCCCAAGTCAAAAAGCGATGAGTGGATTTCAGGAGCAGGAAGAGGGACACTTCTTTCAGGCCTGGAAACATCTATTCTGGGATTACCATGACACTTCTCTGCTCCTGCTGCTCTGCTCTGCTCGGAGCTTTCTGCCTCTTCATTGCACAGCTGAATCTTACAATATGTTATCGGCTTCCTTAACAGCGTGCTTTTTTTCAGTTGATATACTGGGGAGTTATAACAGACCGTTATTAAATTAGCGCAGGGGTGGTTTGCAACTGTCATCACATTGTTGAGTAGGGGTGTCAAACTAATGTTCACCCAGGGCAATATTAACATTAGGGTCGTAATGGAGGCTGGTGCTCAACAAGATAATTTCTTCTTCATTTTATCTCATATTTGATTTTTGCTTTTTAACCTGACTATTGTACACTTTATATTTTGGAAACTAAAAAAGGTGCTTCTTTATTACTCATTCATCCGTTTCCCGGATCATAGTTTATTTACGTTTTGATTCACTTGTTGTTTAAGTTCTGTTTCAGCACCCCAGTTTTGTGATACACAGATAAAAACACAGGTAGGAGGAAAGCCAAAGCCATGCTAACCGCGAAGCTACCTTGAATGTGAAGTAGTAAAACAACAAAATGATAAATTAGTTCTACACTTCAACAGAAGTCTAAGTCTTGGTCTACACTAAACACTTAAACGAGTGTAAACAACTTCCATAACTTTGGCACCCGGATATCAGCTCGTAATGGCTTTGAACAAGCAAATTTTCCTAGTTAAAAACCTACTCAGTGGCCTTGTGGTTAGAGTGTCCGCCCTGAGACTGGAAGGTTGTGAGTTCAAACCCCGGTCAAGTCATACCAAAGACTATAAAAATGGGACCCATTGCCTCCCTGCTTGGCACTCAGCATCAAGGGTTGGAATTGAGGGTTAAATCACCAAAATGATTCCCGATCGCGGCCCCCACTGCTCCCCTCACCTCCCAGTGGGTGAACATGGGGATGGGTCAAATGCAGAGGATAATTTCACCACACCTAGTGTGTGTGTGTGACTACCGTTGGAACTTTAGCTTTATGCTATTTCCCACAATCAGAGTCGTGGGGAGAATAGTGAATGCTTTCCAGGCAACATGCTTGGAGGGTCCACTACCCCTGGAAACCGGGAACTTCACTTCACACCTGACCCAGTGTGGCTGGGCAACAGCAAGACCAGTCAAGGAGAACATCTCCGGTTTGGAACGCGGCTGAGCGACAGATCACCTGGACACCGCATCCCGGACCAGCTTTAGGTGTGGGCAGGAAGCCAAGTCATAGGTGGAGGGGAAAGCCTCAAAACCCTGAATAGATGACATTGCTGACTTCCAGGGAAAGGCTGTAAAATCTGCACTGCTGCTAATGGTTGCCAATGGTTTGAAAACAAAATTATGTTGAGCTCAAGTTGTTAGCGAGTAAGACTGGATGTTTTGGAGCAGTTCTTGCGAGGTTTTCTTACATCACTACGCCAAGGGAGACTAAAAAGTCACATTTTACACACAGTTTGGTAATGGTATTAGTTTATTCCAAACATGCATACAATAACAATATGGTACATCACATATTTACAGTTTCTCATTACAACATGTCTGAAAAAGAAGACGAAGAAGCAGAGTTTATTTCAGCATACTCCTTTCTGTTTAATAACATTTTTTAACACAATTGTCCACTTCCTTTACTCAATTTGTAACAATTAATTAAAGCTTAAAGCATAACAAACAGCCAAGGAACAACTTATATCTCAAAATATTTGTACGTTATGGTACCACTGTAATTATAGTTGCATATTACTTACAGATATAAAGAGTCCAAAGCAAAGTGTATTAGAAAGTATCTAGTTACAAACGGGTCTGCATTATTCAAATTACGATGTCATGAGCTTTACTCAATTAATTATTGTGGCCACTAACTAGCATTGTTGTCTGTTTGACAATGCTTAAGTTGTTGAGTAACTTGCAGTAATGAAGTTTGGTTACAGATGTACATGACATTTTACAGTGGATTAACAAATCAAAATCAGAAATACTTTAATAATCCCCAAAGGGAAATTAAGATTTTCAGCAAAATCCCATTCAAGAGCAGACAAACATTACAGGGAGACAGAACAGGATCGCTGATGGGTCTACCAATTTCCGGCGCCCCTTAGAAAATAGGTGAGAAACAGGTAAATGCCGGGGAGAAAAAAAAAATCAGTCCAAGCCTGGGGCCCTGGAGAGAGGGGGTCCAGATTGAGGCCAAGGGAAAAAAACTCATAGCCATAGCACACATAAACATGTGTGTAAGAGGGAAACATCAAATAACACAAAGGACATTAAAAGAGCAGAGCTGATGCAACCAGCCACTTTTACACAGCCACAAATGTAAAACCACAAAAAAAAAAAAAAAACATATACACAGTGGTGGCCTCTGCGGTGTTCCAAACCATCGTCTGCTGGGGTGGGGGGAGCATGGCCAGAGACAGGAGCAGACCCAACAAAGCAACCAAGAGAGCCAACTAAACCCTCGACCGCCCACTAACTCTCGGCCAGTGTCCAGTCCGCATGGATGAGTGAGAATGCGTCTAAGGAGACCGAGGTGTCCGATACCTGCTCATTCAACCAATACACTGTGAAGCTTGTCCATCCCAGTGCTCAGCGCTAGCTCCGCAGCCCTGTCTCTTCATCCACATCTCCACCAGTCTCTCCAAACGGACTCTGACGTGGCAGAGACCCAGCAGCTGGTCTCCATGGCCAAAAGTCTCCCGAGAGGCAGATCCAGAAGTTTACAATAAAGCACCGCAGAAGTCACGAACGTGCCACTTCTTGTCACACAGTCCCAAAGGGTCCCGAACCAAAAGGCAAAAAATAAAATAAAAACACATGAAAACAAGAGGGAAACACCAGGAACACAAAAAAAAAACAAAGCCACAACTTTCACAACTACAAGTTACTCTACTACAGTACATGAAAACCTACGAGACCAACATAACTGAATCAGTGATGCACATATTCCATGATTTAAATGTTCTTAATTGTGTTTAATGCAACTTGTAATATACACAAATTTAAATTACATCAAAAAATATGTTTTTTTCCACATACAGATCTTATAAAAAATTATCAATCAAAATATATATATTTTTTTTAAGAATAAAAAGAAGATATGATCGTCTTAATTTTACTTTTCCTTGTTTTAAATGTGGCAATGGTAGCATATACAGAGAGGGGGGGGGGGGGGGGGGGGTACAAGTTAGATCGTTTTTTGTTTACATTATTGCACATGAATAGCAAATAAAAACATTTGAACTTACCATATTGACATTGTAGTCCTAATGTTACCCTCCTTGGTTTTACAATGTTGCAATAGCAGCATCTGCAGAGGATGAAACAAGTCAGATCTTATTTTTTTAACATTAGTTCACATGAATAGCAAATAAAAAAAACATTGAATTTACCACTTAGTTTTAATTTTTACTCTGTGGTTTTCAAATGTGGCAATAGCAGCATATACAGAGAAAACAACAAGTTAGATTGTTCATATTTTTTTTCCATTTTAGCACATGTACAGCAAATTAAAACATGTAAACTTACCACAAGTTATCCGGAAAAAAACTATGTTTTAGTCTATGCTATTTTCCCCACACGTCCCCTTCTTTGCCATCATGACATTGGAGAGTGTCCTGAAAAAGAAACAGTATAAACTGTATTTAGCAGATTGGCAAAGGTGGAATATCAATGGAAGATTAGGAATGGGACCCCTCAAATATTTTATAAGTTAATAAAATGTCTATTTTTATATTCCCTGAGAATCAATGTTTACCGGTTTTAAAACATATTTTTACACAGAAAGCCTCATTGCTACTTTGCATAGTTTTCCCAGCGTGTACATTGTTCTGTTTTATCTGATAAATTATTATAAGCAATCTGACAGCTCCAGGAATCCAAAGCTTGCTTCTGTTCCACTGTGTCACCAACATTAAACTGTTGCTGAAACTAAATTTTTCTATAAGATACTGGTGCTCAAAGTTTTTACAAAAAAACAAACAAACAAACAAAAAAATCATGTTGAAGACTGTTATCGGCAGAAACATTCTGACAAGGTGGGATGAATGTCTAATTGACTTGGTTGCAATTTTTAAGCAGGCTCAAGTGTGTTTTTCAGACTTGAACATGTCATGTTGCCATCTCTTAAGAATCAAGCTAAGAAAAAAATGTGAATAAAAAAGTTTGTGTATTTTGAGTATTAGCATCTCAGAAATGAGACTAAGATTTCCCCTGGCTTCAACACAGAAAAACATTTGGTCAATTCATACAAAAAAATAAAAACTTGCATGGCTTTCATATTACATGCGTTATTGTCGGGATTCAAATAATGACTGAGAGGGTGCCACACCTATTTCATGTTCTCAAATGGAAGATATGGGTCACTGTTCAACCCAGCTATAGGAATTACTCACAGCCATCAATGTTTCACCATATCCACATCATCGACGCCATAGTCTTTTAAAAATGTAATACCTGTAACACAAAAAAATCAAAGGACAATGATATAACCCTTTTTGCTTCTAAGTGAACATTCATTTGTGACCATTTTTAGTGGTATGTGAAATTTGGTAATTGTAAATTGAATATATAATTAAGTGCAGTGTCTAACATTAACAATGAAGTTACTGTAAAACAAGCACACAAAGAAGTACATTAATATACACATTAAGTACACATATTTGTAGGAATTATGTGATATCATCAATGCACTTTGGTATAAACTAAAGAAAGCAACACTACTTAAGACTGCTACTTTGTACCCAAGAGCGTATTGTATGCCCCAATATACGAGTCTGAGTACAGAGTAGCCCAGCTCTTGTGAATAATATGAACTCTTAACTCATATTTTAGCACAATTTACCAGTAAAAATGGCTTGGGTCAAAGACAACATGAATGACTCTGCTCAACTTGCTAACCATCCTACGTTAAGTACCAACGCTATGTTAGTCGCTTGAGGTTAGTTGTCAACAGCATGCATTTGTATCATGTTTGCTACGTTTTCTGTAAGAGTTATGCCTTCAAATCTTGATTAACCTGACTTTGTTCTCAAAAAATGCGAAACTCCTGACGTGTCATGAAGTTGTTTTATTCTTCTTATTATTATTTTAGTGTGCTAGCAGCAACTTCGTGGTCTTCTACTAAGTTTTACGGCAGATGCAAACTATAATATTGCACCACTGCCACCTTCTGGTTTACACGCACAGGGAGCACTCATTTGAGAGTACGTTGAGGAGGAAACAAGAAAAATCTTAAGATGCAAGTAAAATTAAAATAATCATCATGATGATCATTTCAAAATATAACAATTATGAAGACAATAAAGTTAACACACAGTACAAGCCAAATGTTTGGACACACCTTCTCATTCAATGAGTTTTCTTTATTTCATGACTATTTACTAGGGCTGCGAATCTTTGGGTGTCCCACGATTCGATTCAATATCGATTCTTGGGGTCACGATTCGATTCTAAATCTATTTTTTTCGATTCAACGCGATTCAAAAACGATATTTTCCCCATTCAAAACGATTCTCTATTCATTCAATACATAGGATTTCAGCAGGATCTACCCCAGTCTGCTGACATGCAAGCAGAGTAGTAGATTTTTGTAAAAAGCTTTTATAATTGTAAAGGACAATGTTTTATCAACTGATTGCAATAATTTAAATTTGTTTTAACTATTAAATGAACCAAAAATATGACTTATTTTATCTTTGTGAAAATATTGGACACAGTGTATTGTCAAGCTTATGAGATGTGATGCAAGTGTAAGCCACTGTGACACTATTGTTCTTTTTTTTTATAATGGTCTAATGATAATGTCAATGAGGGATTTTTAATCACTGCTATGTTGAAATTGTAACTAATATTGATACTGTTGTTGATAATATTCATTTTTGTTTCACTACTTTTGGTTTGTTCTGTGTCGTGTTTGTGTCTCCTCTCAATTGCTCTGTTTATTGCAGTTCTGAGTGTTGCTGGGTCAGGTTTGGTTTTGGAATTTGATTGCATTGTTATGGTATTGCTGTGTATTGTTTTGTTGGATTGATTAATTAAAAAGAAAAAAACAAAAAACAAAGAAAAAATCGATTTTTAAAAAATGAGAATCGATTCTGAATCGCACAATGTGAGAATCGCGATTCAAATTTGAATCGATTTTTTCCCACACCCCTACTATTTACATTGTAGATTGTCGCTGATGGCATCAAAACTATGAATGAACACATGTGGAGTTATGTACTTAACAAAAAAAGGTGAAATAACTGACACAAATGTTTTATATTCTAGTTTCTTCAAATTAGCTACCCTTTGCTGTGGTTACTTTTTCGCACACTCTTGGCATTCTCTCGATGAGCTTCAAGAGGTAGTCACCCGAAATGGTTTTCACTTCACAGGTGTGCTTGAAAGCTCATCGAGAGAATGCCAAGAGTGTGCAATGCAGTAATCAGAGCAACTGGTGGCTATTTTGAAAAAAAAACTTGTTTTCAGTAATTTCACCTTCTTTTATGAAGTACATAACTCCACATGTGTTCATTCATAGTTTTGATGCCTTCAGTGACAATCTACAATGTAAACAGTCATGGAAATATAGAAAACACACTGAATGAGGAGAAGGTGTGTCCAAACTTTTGGCCTGTACTGTACACATTTTTGTTAACAATTCAACAGTAATTCCTTGGAATGCTGTCAACGTTCTTTCAACCATTTAACGTTAAATGTTGTTTTAACTTTGAAACAACAACTGACATGTTTTCAACTTGAAGGAATGCCAGCTGGGTCATGTTCTACTACACACACTTGTCAACAAAACATATTTGTGAAAAATAAAGTCTGCTGTGAGTTGATGGTACTGACAGGCGAGAATAAGTCACTTAAACTAGTCAGGAAAATCAAGTAATTTCCTGGACAAATAGACGCTAATCTGCAACAAAATGATCGATCCCAACATTACTTGGTATGCCCACCCCTAGTGGGACCAGTACATGAAATAAGCAAGCATTTTGTGTGTACAAGACGAATAATTCACATTTTACCCAGTTGCTGCAGGCACATACATCTGGCAGCCTAACAGGTCATTGTAATATTCTCATATCTATCCCACGGGTCCCATGTGTTATGAGCCAAGTCTGGCTCTGTAGAAGCGTGGCCTTATGGGATAAGTTGGACTATTTATCAGCGGAATGTGAGTGCTGGGGAAATTGTGTGTTATCAGCCACCACCAGTGTGAAATACTGGATGTACAAATTGTAGAGGGCTAGCAAAAAAAACAAAAAAAAGGGTATAAACCTTGACCTCTGCTACCTTTAGCATTGGTAGTCAGATATTCCTCAGTTTTGCTCCTGCTCCCATAAATATCTGTTAAAATGTAATTTAACTTTTGACTTCAGCTGCCCACCATTTTTGGGATCATGTCATGCTGTCCTTGACATGATTCGTGGCCCGGATCATGTTTTTGTTATATTCTGTTAGTTTTGCACTCCCTTAGCCATGTTTTTGTGCACCCTTGTTTGTTTTTAGTTACCATGGATGCTTATTGTCTTCACCTGTCTCTGATTCGTGCTCGGGACGCTCACCTGTTTTCCGAGCACTAATCAGAGGGACTATTTAAGCCTGCCTTTGCCGGTCAGTCGGCCTGGCTTCATTGTTTGCTTTTTCTACAGTTACGTGAGTATTCCTTGTCTTCTTGCCTATGCTAAGTGTTAGCCTTAGCTTCGAGTGCAATCGTCCTGTCCGAAGTGTTCCGTCTGCATCCCGGGGGAATGAACCCCGCTGTAAGCGGCAACCCCCCCCCCCCCACGTGACAGTCCTATGGGGTTATCGAAAGAATGAAATGAAAAAAAGAGTGTTGACAAGACACCTCTATGGACAATGACCGACCTGTACTAAACCCTGTGTAGTACAAATAGTTACATTTTAGGTTTTCATAAAGGTTGAGCTACAAACACGTTCAACAATGGAAACTGTGCCAAATTGACAATTGCAAATGTGGTTCTCTCTGTGTATGTTGAGGTGTGTGTGTGTGTGTGTGTGTGTGTGTGTGCGTGTGTGTGTGGCATAGTCAATACTTTTTTATTTCCCTGTAAGACAAAAATAATATTAATACTATCTATTACTGTCATTGCTGTCATCGTGGGGCTATTACTGTTGTTGAGCCTGTTGTTCTCTCGTCCCGCCCAAGTCTCTCAACCCCTCTGTCTTGCTTTTGCTCTCTATCTACTCATTGTCCCTTTACTCTGTCTCTCTATCGCAACCCAACTGGTTGACACAAATGACTGCAGCACAGACGAACTCCTTGGAAAACTGATCAATTCTTAGATGCATCACGATTGGGACTCGGGACAATTCTGAATCAATAGAAAACGTCTAAACACCGATTGAGTGTGTTAAATAAAGTAATACAGACGGTTGTAAATTGTGTAACTAGCGCAGATACACAGATAAAAACACAGGTAGGAGGAAAGCCAAAGCCATGCTAACCGCTAAGCTACCTTGAATGTGAAGTAGTAAAACAAAACAAAATAATACATTATTTCTACACTTCAACATAAGTCTAAGGCTATGTCTACACTAAGCCGGAAAACCCCTTAAACAAATAATTATTTAGCCTAAGCCTCGTTTCAGCCACACTAAACCAGCGTTTAAGGTCTCCCTCCTCGGACAATTTTTACACGGGTAAGTGCGCAGCCTATTTCTTGAATCTCCGGCTCTTAGCTTTGTATGCACTCAATGATCATTTAAAAACTGAGTTCGGAGAGGAAGTGAAGTCAAAAAGACTGCGCCCCACACAGGAAGTGACGTCAGAAAGAACGCGCCACAGCCAGCTTCATAACAACCGGAGCTAACCACTGGAAAGATGGAGGCGAGTCATCCAGACATGCCCGTGTTTCTCCTTCTTCTACATGTACAGACGCTTGTGGAAATCACACATGAATACCTTAAGAGAAGAAAACGCGCAATTGCAGCTATTTCGGATACAACACTTCTCAGACGGTAAGAGAACTTTCGAATGTCGAGGTCAGCTGTGATTCTACTTACCGAAAAACTTTATCCATTTGTCAAAGGAGAGTCAACGAGAATGTGGGCTCCCGTGGATGTGCCTTGTATTACCTGGCCGACTAGTGAAGACTACGGAAAACATTGATAGCATTTGGACTGGCCAAGCAGACTATACGTTATTGTCCGCCATGTATGACGCGGACTCAACGTCTTGGTCCAGAGTGTATAAAGTCACCAAAAACGAATGGACAATGAAAGTGAAGGCAAAAGAGTGAGGAGTGTCCTGACCAGATATCTAGATCCCTAGATCAGTGTTTTTCAACCTTTTCTCAGCCAAGGCACATTATTTTCATTGAACAAATTCTGAGGCACACCACCAGCAGAAATCATAAAAAAATTAAACTCAGTAGCTGATATTGACAGTAAAAAGTTGTTCTCGCAATTGTTGGATATGAATTCAAACCATAACCAACCATGCATCAATATAGCTCTTGTCTCAAAGTAGGTGTACTGTCACGACCTGTCACATCACGCCGTGACTTATTTGGAGTTTTTTGCTGTTTTCCTGTGTGTCGTGTTTTAGTTCTTGTCTTGCGCTCCTATTTTGGTGGATTTTCCTCTTTTGTTGGTATTTTCCTGTAGCAGTTTCATGTCTCCTTGAACACTATTCCCCACACCTGCTTTGTTTTCGCAATTGAGACCAATTAAGTTGTGTGGACACTATCCTTCTTTGTGGGGACATTGTTGATTGCCATGTCATGTACAGATGCACTTTGTGGCCACCGTCTGACGCTGTAAGTCTTTGCTGTCGTCCAGCATTTTGTTTTTGTTTACTTTGCAGCCAGTTCAGTTTTAGCTTCATTTTGCATAGCCATCCCTAAACTTCAATGCCTTTTCTTAGCGGCACTCACATTTTGTTTATTTTTGTTTTAAGTGTTAGATACCTTTTTACTTACACGCTGTTTCCCATATATTGTGATCACGACAAACCATGTTCCCAGCATCTACAAAGCAATTAGCTATCTGCTGCCACCTACTGATATGGAAGAGTATTACACGGTTACTCTGCCGAGCTCTAGACAGCACCGACACTCAACAGCAACACATTTGCAGATTATAATTACTGGTTTACTGAAAAAAATGTTTAACCCAATTAGGTGAAATTACATAATCTCCCACGGCACACCAGACTGTATCTCAAGGTACACTAGTGTACACTGCCCCGGATTGACTTATGTAAAATTCACTACAATAGGGCCCCACAGCACAACACTGGATTCCAGTTAATTGAAATACCACAACACTGAATATTGTTCAGATAAGTTAAATTTAATTTAAGAACTTGCACACAAAGCAACACTGGAGGCGACTATGACGTGCGCATTTTCTGCGCATGCGTACTAGGTCGCGTTGCGCCGGCGGACGGAGGGGGTAGGAGGGGGTTTCTTAAACGACCATTGTGTGTATGTGGACACGGATAAGGTTAGGTGGGATTTACCCTGGATAACCTTAGTGTTGAAGGGGCCTAACTGGAACCATGTTACAGCAGATTTGACAAGCTAAGAAGAGTAAATTAGCAGATAGATTTTCAGGGGAGATAATATCTACTAAGGCTGCAACAATTAGTCGACAAATGTTGCCAATAAAATTTGTTGCAGACAATTATATTTGTCAACAATTGTCGTGACGTCGTCACTCGTGTTTTTCCGACCGGAAGTGGGTCACTCGCAAAAACATCGCCAGTGATAACATGTAAAGTGTGAGGATATTTCCTCTCAATCTTGTTAAAAACATGAATACCTTGCTCATTTTGCAAAGCGGACCTTGTTTTTTTTATGGCATTACATCTGTGATACGCGAGCATTTAAAGCGGAGACATGATGTCGGACATTTGGAGGGAGGATGCGCACTCAGCCTCGGTAGGAGTACTGCTCGCTTGTACCTTGCTAGCTAGCTGACAAGAGTGAGACAAAGTTGTGTGAAAAATAACTTTAACTATCGTTTTGGCCAAAGATAGCCAGCTAAACTTTGTCTCCCTCAATTAAAGTACATTTTAAAGCAGCGTCAATTTGCAATGCCGTTAAAAAAGGCACTTTAACAAACAGAGGCAGATAAGCACCAACATGGAAGTATAATAAGAATAAACATACAATCTATTAAATAGCCACCCTTTTAAGAATTAATCAAATGTAGAATTCTACACATTGAGTCTATTAGAGTGCTAAAACTGCCAGGAGTTAATCAATAGTCAATACCAGTGAATCTTACACAATGCTTTTCTTTTTTAGGAAGTTAGATTTTGTGTTTTTAATACATAAACGAGGTTAATTGTTTCTCTTTTATCACATTGCCTTTCGTTTCTTTTAAATGGACACCATTTTATTAGTCATTTTAATTTCTGTAACAGCTGAATGAGCATCACAGTTACAGTACAAATAAATATTTATGAATTAATTAGTCATATTTGTTGTTCATAAGCACATGCCTAAAATAACTTAAGCTGCATTTAGAAGTTGATGGAAAAATTAGAGTCATTAAATATGTTTACGCTTTATTAGCCGATTAGTCGACTAATCGTTAAGATAATCATTGACTAATCGACTATCAAAATAGTCGTTAGTCGCAGTCTTAATATCTACACAGTACGACAACACTGTAAGCCATTGATTTGAATTGGTAGATACGACACACTTCTTTGAGCTGCGTGCTTACGTTGACCGGCGCTCAAAAGTACAGTCAAGGTAACAACTGGACAGCAAAACGCATTGTTAGATGTTAAATATAAATATATTTGTTTAACAATTAACATTTTTTAACACATTTGAAAACACACACAAGTACCTAAATGTGTACTGTAGAGTACGGGTGTTGATTCCCAGGTCCGGAAAATCAGTACCGTGTTGATTCAAATGTGAAAGGAACCCATCCCTAGTCCAAATTTAGCATAACATATATATTATTTTTTAGAACTGACTGTTGTAGAAGGTTCCATTGTATCTTGTGAACATTTTCCACAATATTATAGTTAAAGTTATCGAAAATAAGGTCAAGGCATTAATTCAACTTTTGCCAACATTTCTAAATGTCTATTTTTTTAAATAACAAAACCCAGGGTGACATCTGGCTACTTCGATTGACAAGAAAAAGACAAGTTGCCTCAATTCAACGTTTGCAGAATATTATGGATGTCCAAATCGAATTTGGGCGACATGTTTCTTTTTTTTTTAAGAGCAGTGTTATCCCCACAAATACTGTTCCCATCTCAAAAATAAAAGTCTAAAACACAAACAAACAAAAACAGGGTAGAGATTAGATGGTTTAGTGAAGTCCTCAAGAAGACGATAAAACTTGACTATATCGAGGAGGTAAAATGTGTAATAAGGTTGCTGTAGGTCAGGGGTCGGCAACCTTTACCAGTCAAAGAGCCATTTTGACCAGTTTCACAAATTAAAGACAACAATGGGGGCCACAAAAATCTTTTGAAATTTAAAATTAAATAACTCTGCATACAAAGTTCTTTTTTTGCCTTGTGCTTTGTATTAACCAAGGGTCTCAGACACGCGGCCCACACCCTAATATGAAAATTGAATGTTTGTGCGGCCCGCGGGTTTTATATGAGTGGCGCTTGACGGCGTCATACTTGTCAACCCACCGATTTCTGACAGACTACGAAGTTCAAGGCATCTGTTCTCTCGAACGTGCCGTGATGATATAGCATTCAGGGCCCACTTCAACCCAGCGTGCCGGTACAGCCACACATTGTATGAGGCTTCTGCTTGCTTACGTCAGCAAGGCATACTTGGTCAACAACCACACAGGTTACACTGATGGTGGCGGTATAAAAAACTTTAACACTCTTACTAATAATGCGCCACACTGTAAACCCACACCAAGCAAGAATGACAAACACATTTCGGGAGAACATCTGCACCGTAACACAACATAAACACAACAGAACAAATACCCAGAATCCCATGCAGCCCTAACTCTTCCGGGCTACATTATACACCCCCGCTACCAAATACCGCCCACCTCAAACGACGCACAGAGGGGTGTGTGTGTATGTGGGGGGGGGGGTTTGGTGGTAGCAGGGGTGTATAATGTAGCCCGGAAGAGTCAGGGCTGCATGGGATTCTGGGTATTTGTTCTGTTGTGTTTATGTTGTGTTAAGGTGCATATGTTCTCCCGAAATGTGTTTGTCATTGTTGTTTGGTTTTAGTTCAAAGTATGGCGCATTATTAGTAAGAGTGTTAAAGTTGTTTTATATGGCCACCGTCAGTGTAACCTGTGTGGCTGTTAACCAAGTATGCGTTGCTGTCACTTACGTGTGCAAGCAGAAGATGCACATAACAAGAGGCTGGGCAGGCACGCTGTTTATACAGATTGTAGAGGGTGCTAAATGCTATACCATCATAGCACGCCCTTAATATTATTGTAAGGGTGTAAATCGAAGAATATTAATCCCGGGAGTTTTCTGCGAGAGTCACTGAAATCCGGAAGTCTCCCGGGAAAATCGGGGGGGGGTCGGCAAGTATGCAGCTGAGCCGCATCAGAGTGATCAAAGAGCCGCCTGCGGCTCCGGGGCCGCGGGTTGCCGACCTCTGCTGTAGGTAAACGTGCGGAAAAAAACATTGCCCCTGCCTAAAGGAAGCAGTGAGGCAGGTTTTCTGCCCGAGCAAACAAGTCGAAGCTACTCCTACAGGCCAAGGCTTAATGCAGTTTGGCCCAAGGCGTACGATGGCACGACGAGCTCCGCCCACGTTCCCCAATTTGAAACATCCTCCCAACACACCCGTATACGCTGAGGGCCTTGGGTACTCAACTCGCCTCTTTATCATGGAGTAAGGGTAGAGGGTTGGATGTCCAATGAATCGACTGCGACTCTTCCGGATTTAATTGTTGAATAGTCGATTATTCTAAGACACCACAATGGAATACCATGAACATGAATACTAAGAAACTACATCCATCCATCCATCCATTTTCTACCGCTTGTCCCGTTCGGGGTCGCGGGGGGTGCTGCAGCCTATCTCAGCTGCATTCGGGCAGAAGGCGGGGTACACCCTGGACAAGTCATCACCTCATCGCAGGGCCAACACAGATAGACAGACAACATTCACACTCACATTCACAGACTAGGGCCAATTTAGTGTTGCCAATCAACCTATCCCCAGGTGCATGTTTTTGGAACAGAAACTACACAAACATCTTTAAATAATTTCCACCTTCCATTTTGTATCTACTGTTCATAATATTTAACATTGAAACAATTATATAATGACATCGGGGGAATGAGTAGACAGTAAATAGTGTGGATGTTTCCAATGTAATATTTTAACTACTTCACTGTATATGCATGGATAAGCTAAGCAAATCCTTTCTGCAAAGGTGCATAGTTCAAATCCTTGTTTTCTTTCTTTCTAATTAGCAGCACTAATAAATAGGGTCTTTCTTTTTCGGCCAGCATTTTGGATTGTAATAGCAGATTTAAATTAACAAGTGTACTTTCTGACTAATTCATGTGGCATACTCCAGACTTTATAAAAGGTTTTACTGTACAGCAGACCGAGGCACATTGGGAATATTATTTTATGCTCTCACAAGCAGCCATACAGTCCATATTATTATGTTTTTATTTATTTGTGTGTTGTCTTCCCCTCTGTGACACTCGCACAGAATCAGTAATTGTCCAGCAGGCGAATACAGTACATGGCAACATTCTGACTCTCGGCATTGTTTGCAGCAGTATCAGCATTGGGCAACGGCTCAATGCTTTTTCTGCATCTCTCGCTGGGGCTCACAAAGCCTCAGGATCGGACAACATAAAACTGCTACAGCTAAAATAGGTGTCATCTTCAGTATGACTGTGTCACACATCCATCAAAGCATAGTGTGGAAGAAATTGTCTTATTCGCCCAACCAGGAACTGTTGTCTAACATTAGTGTCCTCTAACCTCTGCATGGTTATTGCTGTGTTACAATAAACATACTGTGGACAAGTATTGCCAATGTGATAGCATCAATCGCTCTGTATGTCTCTTTCAGACTAGTGCATGGAAGACTTTTATGTACCATTTATCAAATTGCCTGTCAAATGGCAGCAACATCCACAATTGATTGCCTACAAGCGCAGGTAAAGATCCTACTGGTCTTTGGAACAAGTCCAAAGAAACGTCTAGCCTTGTATCGAACACACTAATTCCCAAGGTGGTACAGTTAGCTGGCAAGACTTGAGGCTAATCCTGGATCATAAATAAAGATGGACACTCAATGGTCTCGAAACACCGCCTCTCCTACATGGGTTTAATATTTTGCATCCAATATTGTGCTTATAATTACACACATTTGGACAAATTTTGGACTTCAAACTACACATGGTGTGTATTCCTCAACATAACCATGTGCTGACAAAAATACTTGTTTCTTTAAGGCACTCTAAATAATCCAATCACAGTTCAATGTGATGCACATGCAAGGAGTCAAGGAGAGTCCAGGGAGTGCTCAAGGCTGTTCTTCTTATCAGCTGCTCCTCATCTCACACAATAACACCAACAACATCAAAAAATGACGAGGGAGAAGCATGACCTTGACAGAGTGTGTGTGTGTGCATATTGTTATGAGGTCATGGCACGTTTGTTTCAGTAAGAATTGATTACAAATGCACTTGTGACACTGTCTTTTGTAGACATTACAATCCTTCACAACAACCATAACTTAACGTCTTGATTTGATCTCATTTAATCACAAGGATGAATAACTGACCCCTTGCTCTTCTGGGCTACTTAAATGTGTCAGCGAATGGGGGAAGGAGTGCTTTACAAGCTGACCTTACTGTTTTATCCTCTCTTCATTTTCTAGATGGAGCTCTGGAGATACCTCTTTTTCAGTTGATTCCTTCCCAGAGGCAGCTGGTTTTCCAGGGAGACCGTCTGCCTCTTCAGTGCACTGCCACTTACCTGGACCCTTCGATTGAGCTCCAGTGGCACCACAATGGCCATACTGTGACCACGCAAGAGGACCGCGGCGTATATGTGGAAGAAACCTTGCTTCACGACTGTTGTCTCCTCACCAGGTACACGAAAGAGCAGAACAATGTATAGAAGTAGAACATGAGTGTGTAGAGGGAAGTAGATGAAGTCACAACATTCAGTCTTCCGCTCGTTAGCCATTTTGTAGGTTTTAGTGCTTCCATATCATGTCGACTGACAGATATAAGATCGAACAAGACGTTACTTTGTATTAAAAATGGCAACGGCGGAGGATCCATGTGCATGTACAAGACAGTCTGCCCCACAACAAGAGCAGGGTTTCCCTTACAAGTAAACGATTGTGGCGCAACGACACGGCTAGATTAAGGCCGCCAGACATATATATGACATATATATATATTTGTATTTATTTTCTTGACACGAAAACAAATTTAAGTGATATTGTATTAAAGGATATACCATATATAGTCTATTATTTACGTACTATTGGCTATAATGTCTTTGAAAAACAGCAAAAATGTTCTTAATGCTTTGTTTTGAAAAAAAACACACAAAAAAACCTGTCAGAAGAGCGTCAGATGGTCGCGCACCTAAACACCAAACAAAAGTGAAGAGAGAAAGTTGAGGAGAAAGGTATTTTAAGCTAATTAATGCATTTTTTGTTCAAGCCTGTGTAAACCACCCTAATTCTTTTGACATTACTACCGACAATGAGGTCTAACTTTGCGCCGTGTGGGTCTTTGAACCTCCTTTTGGACATCGCTGTGTAGAGTGTGCATTTGTTCCCGTGTGTGTGTGGTTTTCTGCGGGCACTCCAGTTTCCTCCCACATTCCAAAAATACGCATCTGAGATTCATTGGAGACTGTTAAATGTCCATGGATATAAATGTTAGTGTGAATGATTGTTTATATACAGTATGTGTGTCTGCGATTGGCCATGCTAATTTGAGTTAGCTTGTCTTTAAGCTAGTTAATTGTACATTAGCATTACGCTAGCGGCATTAAAGCTCAACCTTCATCCTGCATAGTTGTATTGCTTTTTTCAGTTTATTTGTGACGGTACAGTGGGAGAAGGAGACGGCACAGAGGCAGGGACGCTGTCAGCTTGCAGCGTGTTTATAAATACAACAAAATGACGTGTGTAATGAATCCAAAGGTGTATGGTGTGACTATGTGTAGCGATTATATGTGGAGTGTTACCGGGTGGTGTTGAAGGTGCGTGTTGAGATCGGTGCGGAAGTCCAGAAAGGGCAAGGCAGGCTCGGAGGTCCAGGGACAGCTGGTCAGGGGCTGGAGCGATGCGTCGTTGTCCGGGGACAGGTGTGAGGTCGAGATCCAGGAAGGCAGCAAGACGTCCAGAGGGGATCCAGGGAGACAAGACACACATCTCGAAACCAGGGGATGACGAAGGGCTGTTGTACAAGAAGCTACGTTCTGGCACTGGAACGCAGGACCCGCTAGTTTATGAAGGCAGGAGTCTCATCAGCGTCAGGTGTGTGAATGTAAGGAACGCCCGTGGGCGTGTCCCGAGGCGCGCTCAGTGGCGCGCACAGCAGAGTGAGAGGTGGCAGATTTTTGAACCATAACAGCACAAGCGTGCCCAGCGGTGCGCTCAATAGAGCGCGTCGAAGAATGCACATCGAGGAATGTGCGGCGGCCTGCGCTCGCGCCGTAACATTATTCCAAGTTATATTATTAATCTAACGGGATTCTAACATTAATGTGCTCTTCATGTGCACATGTAATGTACTTTTTTTATTGTGGTTATTTTTTAAAGTAACTTATTGTGAAGAATATCAACAAAACAGTTTGTTTTTTCAAATCTAATTCAAATGACTATTTACATATTTGCAACATTCATGGAGGGCAGAATAACGTGTAGCCCAAATTACCTTTTACAATAAGCATCAACAATTGAAACTCCATTGAGCAAAGAGAGCACCATCTACCAACTCAAATTCCTTGTTTTAAATCTAATTCTGATGATGTAAAAAAAGTTAAAATAATATTATGAATGGTATTATTAATTACTAATAACACTAATATTAGTTTTTTAAATATACATCAAACATCATTGCAAATCAAAATTATCATGTCATACATATGATGATGTCATATCAACCACGCCCTCACCGCCACGTTTATAGTGACAATCTCGGAGAAACCCTGAAAAGGATAGAGAAAAATAAGGAACTTATTGACTACGTCAGACTACAGTGGCAGACTCTCACACAGCTCTACCATATATGGAGCTATCCGCTGACGTCACATGTTGGAAAAATGTCACAAGTTGTGCAAATTCCAAACGGCTCCTTTGGAGGAAGTATAACTAAAAGGCAAGATTGTTTTAAAAATATATCCGCCATGCCTCTGTGGTTTGATTAAAAATGTTTAGGACTTATGCAGATCCCAAATACACAAAAACTTGTACCAATACGTAACAAAGTTGGTTTTGCACAATAGGTCCCATTTAAGAGGTACGCTGGTCTATGAGTTCAGGATTTTTTGCCTAGTGCTGCTGGACTTAACTCTCAATCAGTGGGGAATTTGTGGTTGCCAGTTCAAGCCTTTGTGCCACCGACATACCATTGCCAAAACAGAATGTTGTGATGATGTAAGCAAGAAGCACGCGATTTTCTGGAGTGGGTACAATATGTCTGCAATGTGGACGTTTTTCAATATATCCAAGATAGACTCGCAGACAGCAATCTGCAAAATGAGCAATCTGGAAATATAAAGAGGGCAGTGGCGGCTGTTTGGTCTCTCAAGGAGGGGAAGTGCCAGGCTGGGCTGCTGTGCGATGCTTATGTGCTACTTGTCAAGGACATTGCAGAGCGACAGAAGTTTAGAGTCTCCAAACATGAGTAAAGTATCCAATGACACCAACAAAAATATTCTACAGTTGCCACTAGTGGGTTTTTTTTTATCAAGAAAAAAGTCACCAAAATAATTTGAAAAGTTTGTAGATCAACTTGGAACAACAGAATAAAACTTGAAAAACACTTCCTAAATTGCTGATGCGATCATTTCGCTGTCAATCAGTAAGGGACTTAGCCTCAGACAGATCATCTAATCATCACATAGAATGCCAGCATCCAGGCCGGCCCGTCGTCCACTGACTCCCAAAGACACTGATTGTCCGGTGGACTGGAGAATCTTTTTTTTTCTTCTTCTCTTGATTCTGTCGAGAACAAAGGGTCGCAACATGTCTCCAACAAACCCTGTTGTGGGCTTTTTCTCTCAGCTCTTCCTAGATTGCTCCAATGGTTTTTGCCTTAACATCAACACTTCTGCGCTAAGTCTGTTTCGGTCGACCAACTTTCTTCTTTCCTTTTGGGTTCCAGTCTAATGACTGCTGATGTTGGATGCATGTTTTCTCAGTGTATGCCCGATCCATCACCATTTCCTTTTTTGGATGTCCATCTCAATGAAATTCTGATTGGTTGTAGTCCACAGGTCATTATTTGAAATAACTTCTGGCCATCGGATCTGGAGCATGTGTCTGAGGCATCTGTTGACGAATGACTATAACTTGTTGGTGGAGCTTTTTGTAACTCGCCATGTTAACTAGCCATACAGCAGGACAGACTTAACATTTGTATGGAAGGGCTGTATCTTGTTGTGAAGTGAGAGCGCTCTGGATCTCCAGATTTGTCGAAGTGCTTGAAAAGCGTGTCAAGCTTTATTTATGCACTATGCCGAGCATTTATTCATTGACTGTATAGTTTGACTGCTGTGTAACAACCCACTCTGTGCTCCCTGTTGCAGTCATTAACCATCTGTCCTATTAACAAACTATTTTTAAACATTTTAATTGTATTTCATATTGTTGGAATACCAGTGGTAAATACATATTTGTATATGTGGAGGTTTCTCTCCTCCAGGTTCCTCGGACCACCAAGCACTGACACGACAGTTCCGTTGCAGGGTTAGAACACTGTTTTATTTTTCAATATTTCAGTCTCTTCGGTGCTTTTCAGCAAATGTATTTTTCCGGCTGTCTCTGTCTCTTGCTCTCGCTCCAGCTTCACCACCTCTCTCCTCCCAGGCTGCTGCCTTTTAACAGAGCGACGGGTGATTAGACAAGCAGGCCCAGGTGGGCCATCTACGCACCTGTCGCTGATCTCGAAGCCGGTCCTGGCACATCCCGCTTCGCTGAAGGTCCGCAGGCCACGCCCTCCTCCACAGTATAATTGTTTTATTCTTTTATAACTAAATATTGTGCAATTGCTATACATTGATTTTAGTGAGGTTCACAGAATAGCCATGATTGCAGTGGTAATAATGATTGGCGTACAATATTCTTTCAGTGTTTCGGTTTTCGGCTTTGGTTTCCTAATTTTCGTTTTTTGGTTTCAACCAACAATTTAGATTTCAGTGCAGCCCTACTAATTGAATCAGTATCAAATTGTATACTTTTAACAAAACACTGAACTTGCTAATTTCTTTGTCACGTTACACCTTAGGAATAACCAAATTAAAAGGATTTACAGAAGCGGAAACAAATAATTTCCTAAGCCGATGCCCCACCTCTCCAAGGAGTTTAGTAGTTTTTGCATAATCTTGAACCCAAGCAAACAACCAAATGACACTTTCTTGGTCGAGTTAACAATATTTGTTTTGACCACTGATGAAAACAATATTAATCCAGTAAAAACAACTTCACTCTGATGTCTGCAGCTCACACCCATAATGTACTGTATTTAAAGAAGTCCAAACACATCCGTCCTGTCCTTTACCGTTGGTTATTGGCGCCCTTGATAAGGATCTGAAAGGACAGCAAGAATTGACTTGGCAGCGTGCCAACACCTCAGCACAATCTGCAACCAGTCTCGAGAGAGGTTGGCCTCCCAGTCCATCCCACAGCTCTCGTTGATCACATGCTAAGAGTAACAGATGCTGGCACATAATTGTAGCAATAAAGTGAAGTGGAAACGTTGCTCACCTTTTCTAAAGAAGATATTCCCGCAAGACTCCTTTATTGTCCACTTTTTTTTTAAAGATGGGCTCTGTATGTCCTTGTGTCTGTTTTTAAGGGCTTGTGATTACTTCAACTGCTGCCTTTCACAATTGGCTACTTTAAAATATGCTTTGACGGACTGCAGACAGCAGTGTTATTGATCATTAAGAAAACTGTAATGTATTTTAATTTGTCTGGAAAAACGAATGGCTGATCATTTTTTGCTTAATATTTTTGAAAAGTGGATACTTTCTTCACAGATGTAATACTTTATCTGTAGTTATATTGTATATAGTGCAATATCTATAGATTTGCCATTCATTTTGAGAGGATTCATCAATACTAATAATAGCAGTCAATGCAACTTGTCTCTTACCTCTCATTGCTGTCATCTGTTGTTATGGAGATATAGAGAAAATATAACATAATCGTTTAAATGATAACTAAATACCAGACCAAAGTTAAAGTTGTTAGGTACATTATTGTATAAGCACACTATGGGGGACGGGACAAAGGGGTTCTAGCCACAGTCACACTACACTAATATTAAATTAAAAAAACAACTAATACAAAATAGACCTGGTTATTTTCCCCACACTATGTAAAACACAAACAGACTTGAATTATAAGCTGATTATAATAATAATCAGCTTTGAATAATCACAAGTAAGGAAGAACACCACACTGATAAGAGTGTAGGTCAGTTTGAAGTAAACATTTTAAATAATCACTGACTCTTTCTATTTATATAATACACACACAACACAAACACATATACGTCGGTGGCTGTCAAACACTGGCTTCTGTTCCATCACTCAAATAGGAATGAATAACAATTTCTATTGTTACAAAATGCACACCCACCTTAAAATGCTAATTGATTGTATTGATGTTTATTATATATTTGATGTGATATATCATGTTAAATGTCTGGGAATGAACCTTATTATTATTTTACTTTCACAATGATTCATTATGTTATTACTATTATTTTAAAGTTATTATGGGGAAAAACGGTAGAAAATAGATGGATGGATATACTGAGTGTAATTGTAATAAATAGAAACACGGTGATTAATCTGTTTGGTCTTTACACGAAGATGACATATCAACTGCATTGCACCTTGCACATGCACCTATAGTTGTTGTTGTTGTATTTGTTTATTTGAAGGACAATGTGCAGTTACATTAAGAAGATGGCCGCACCAGATTTAGCACCATGCTAATTTCCATCTGTCGTCCTTTTATGGTGCATCTAACATCCACAATAAAATTACACAGGATTGAAAATACACAACAATATTAAAATGACTTAATGATCAACAATTTAAAATACAAGTACAATACATAGAGGGTATGTGAGTTACAAATCAGTGGGTGGTCAAGTTACAATATTTTAGCAGCTTCATTTAAAGTGACTTGGGACTGTTCAATTTTTAAGGAACCTGGTTCAGATCCCAACAATTACAATACCTGCCATCCTATTTCCAATGTACTTTTCATCTCAAAAATTCCTGAAAAAAACTGTTGCATCCCAGTTGCACCTCCACCAAACCTGACACCCACTCTATGAACCTTTCCTGTCTGTTTTTGCCCCCGTCACAGTACAGAAACCGGCCTGTTAAAAATGACTAACAACCTCCTCACTGCAGCCGAGTCTGGATTTATCTCCATCCTCATCCTCCTCGACCTGAGCGCAACCTTCGACGCCATCTCTAATCCAATTTGGGGCTGCTTGGCTCGGTTGGTAGAGCGGCTGTGCCTGCAACTTGAGGGTTCCATGTTTGATCCCCGCTTCCACCATCCTCGTTACTGCTGTTGTGCAAGACACTTTACCCATACTGGTTTAAATGTAGCTTAAAAGGTGGATAATGGGTTTCACGAGGTATAGTGCTTTGAGTCTCGAGAGAAAAGCACTATACACATATATAATTCACTTCACAATTCTCCAAAATAGACTCATCCATTGGCATCATCAACACCCCCCTGGATTGGTTTCACTCATGCCTCACGGGCCGCATTAAGTTCTTACAGGTTAAATCCTTTACATTTTGATCATTCTGCAGTCCCAGCAGATGTTCCACAATGATCTGTCTTGGGCCCCCTTCTTTTCATCACCTTTTCCCCTTTGGTCATATATTCAATACATTTACCATTCACTTTCACTGCTATGCTGATGACAATGCCAAATGCCACACTTCCACGCTCCTCCCTATCCTCCTTGTTATTTGAAATAAAATCATGGTTCACCTCAAACTTCCTCAAATTAAACAATGATAAAACCGAAATAATTCTTAATGGTACAGTCAACAATTTCTCTGTTAGTATTGACAACTCCCCATTATGTTTCTCCTCCTAAGGTGAGAGTCTGGGTGTCATCTGTCATTCCAAACTCACATCAATAACATCACTCGCTCTGCTCATAACCATCTCTGTAATAATAACCGGCTCCACCCCTCTCTTACCGTCCATACTGCTTTAATCCTTGTTCAGTCTAGTCATCTCCCACATCGTTTACTGCAACTCCATTTTTTTCTACTCTCCCAGAAGTCCCTCCACAAGCTCGAACTGGTCCATAACTCATGCCCGGATCATAACCAAAACCCCCTCATTCCATCACATCACACCCATCCTGCAAAAACTTCACTGGCCCCGAATCAGGCAAATAACACAAAGTTCTTCTATAAATCTTCAAAACCATCCACAACTTCCTCCTTACTTGTCTGACCTCCTCCACATTACTACTCCATATCCTCCTCTTCCATCAACTTGGCTGTGCCATTGTGAATTATATTGTATTAATATAGCGCTTTTTCTCTAATAACTCAAAGAACCCATTATCTTCATCTTTAAGCTACATTTAAACCAGTGTGGGTGGCACTGGGAGCAGGTGGGTGAAGTGCCTTGCCCAAGGACACAACGGCTCTGACTAGGATGGGATAGCGGAAGCGGGAATCAAACTTGGGACCCTCAAGTTGCTGGCACGCCCACTACACCAACCGAGCCACCAACGCGCCTCATCTTGGGAGCATAGCTTTCAGTCATTCTGTTCCCAAACTCTGGAACTCTCTCCCATCTGACAGCCGCAATATTGACTCCCTTCATACATTTCAATTTAGACTCAAAACCCACCTCTTCAAAATGTTAACTCACTGTAACTGTAACTACACTGTCCTTTATGTGTTTGTTACATGTTAATTGTATACGTTGTTGTTATTATCTTTTCATTATTTTATCTGTATTTTGTAGTGTCCTCAGGTTTTTTGAAAGGCACTTACAAATTAAATATAGTATTATTATTATTATTGTTATTATTATTATTATTATTATTATTATTATTATTATTATTATTATCGCAAAAAGCCGATGCCTGACCAGGGCTCAGAAAATCTGCAGAGACTTTTGTAGTGTCCTCAGGTTTTTTGAAAGGCACTTACAAATTAAATATAGTATTATTATTATTATTATTATTATTATTATTATTATCGCAAAAAGCCGCTGCCTGACCAGGGCTCAGAAAATCTGCAGAGACTCCTCCCACCCCCACCAAGGACTGTTTTCACTGCTGACTCTAGAAAGCGGTTCCATAGCAGAACCTCCAGGTTCTGTAACAGCTTCTTCCCTCAGGCCATAAGACTCTTGAACGCATCATAATAATCCCCACAATTCCCCCCCAAAATGGATTAACTCGCTGGAATATAAAGACAATATAACATACATCCATAAATGTGGATGCATATGCAAAAGTGCAATATATTTATCTGTACAGTAATCTATGTATTTATATCTGCACCTTATTGCTCTTTTATCCTGCACTACCATGAGCTAATGCAACACAATTGTGTTCTTATCTGTACTGTAAAGTTCAAATTTGAATGACAATAAAAGGAAGTCTAAGTATCTCTAAGTCTATTATTATTATTAAGACCTAAAACACAGGTGTTGATAACATACTTCCCTCCTGTGAAATGTGACATCATGATGTTGCTGGTGCGCAACCTCTTGTGCTAATTAAAATGCAATAAAAAATATATTTTTTTTACATCTTTATTTACACAAATTACCTACCGTCTTTATTTACAAAAATGACATATAGTACCGATAAGAGTACCGGCATCGTTAAGGAGCATTGATATTGGTATCGGTATCGAAAAAATTCTAATGATGTTTATCCCTAATTATGACAAGAGCTGTCAAAATGAATGTGTGATGTAGCTTAATCATTATCATTGTTCATTTGATTAAAACTGTTTAACAAAATTAACCCATCTGCAGCGCAGAATGACTCAGTTGACTTCGAGAAACATCTCTTGAAACAAATTTTGGGCAGTCGATAATGTGGTGATAAAGAGCAAAACCAAAAAAGTCAGTATGGCAATACAGAAGAGTCGAGCAACATAAATGTTTATATATTATCAGGAGTTTTCATTTCATCTTAAAATATCACATTAACTATACACAAAATGCATCAGGTCTATATTAATGTGGAAAGACGCTTGTTTTGAAAAACATATGTTAAAGGTGTTATAAATAATAAACACGTTACGTGTATAAACAGTATTTACGTATTTCTTGAATTTCTCTGCTTTTGCAAAATAAAACACAATAACGAAGACTGAACATGATTTATACTTAATCATTATTAATCAAAATTAATTCACAGCAACCCCGTGATTATTTGATTAAAATGTTTGCCATTACAGAGCACTGATTGTAAGTATTAGTGAGTTTTGAAGTTCAACAAATTTGACAATAGCAAAAACTTGCAGTGCAAAATATTTTGACAACACTTTAAATATCTGTTTTCACAATGATATAGTGTGCCTCACAGATCTGGTTTAAAATGACTGGAGTGTGTGTGATTGTGTGGGTTTACACTGGGTATGCACACTTGTTAGGTTAATAGGAGACTTCAAATGGTGCATCGGTGTGAATGACAGTGTGAATGGTTGTTAGTCTTCATCCCTGTGATTTCCTGGCTGCAAGTCAATCATTGGGTTTTGGAGCACCCAACCAAACTTGGAGGCTGCAGTACTAACCATAGGTTACCAAGTGGTCCATTTCTATTTTAAAATGTTATGTCCATTATTTGTTTGTTAGCGCATGTGATTACCGGTAATCACAATAAATACAACATTACTCATGTATAAACGCAAATGAATCAAGCAATTTATTTTGATCACACATGTTCCTTTACCTTAACTTACTACATGGGTTACTGTATGATAAATGATCAGATCAATGAATATGTCAGTGCAAAGATGAGTTGGAGACTCCGACTGGTAAAAAGCCCCAGTGACAAAATAAACCTTAATGGGACTTAAAGGGGTCATGTCATGATTTGTTTCTATTTTTAAAGGCCTACTGAAATGCGATTTTCTTATTTAAACGGGCATAGCAGGTCCATTCTATGTGTCATACTTGATAATTTCGCGATATTGCCATACTTTTGCTGAAAGGATTTAGTAGAGAACATCGACGATAAAGTTCGCAATTTTTGGTCGCTGATAAAAAAGCCTTGCCTGTGCCGGAAGTAGCAGACGAGTACGTGACGTCACAGGTTGTGGAGCTCCTCACATCCCCACATTGTTTACAATCATGGCCACCATCATGGAGAGCGATTCGGACCGAGAAAGCGACGATTTCCCCATTAATTTGAGCGAGGATGAAATATTTGTGGATGAGGAAAGTGAGAGTGAAGGACTAGAGGGCAGTGGGAGCGATTCAGATAGGGAAGATGCTGTGAGAGGCGGGTGGGACCTGATATTCAGCTGGGAATGACTAAAACAGTAAATAAACACAAGACATATATATACTCTATTAGCCACAACACAACCAGGCTTATATTTAAAATGCCACAAATTAATACCGCATAACAAACACCTCCCCCCTCCCGTCCATATAACCCGCCAATACAACTCAAACACCTGCACAACACACTCAATCCCACAGCCCAAAGTTCCGTTTACCTCCCAAAGTTCATACAGCACATATATTTCCCCAAAGTCCCCAAAGTTACGTACGTGACATACACATAGCGGCACACACGTACGGGCAAATGTTTGGAAGCCGCAGCTGTATGCGTACTCACGGTACCGTGTCTGCGCATCCAACTCAAAGTCCTCCTGGTAAGAGTCTCTGTTGTCCCAGTTCTCCACAGGCCAATAGTAAAGCTTGACTGTCATCTTCCGGGAATGTAAACAATGAAACACCGGCTGTGTTATCCGGCACAACAGTCAAGGGGTGCATTCTACGGCGGGGGTGCGTTATCCAGCACAACACCTGCCGCAATACACTGCTTCCCACCTACAGCTTTCTTCTTTGCTGTCTCCATTGTTCATTGAACAAATTGCAAAAGATTCACCAACACAGATGTCCAGAATACTGTGGAATTTTGCGATGAAAACAGACGACTTAATAGCTGGCCAACATGCTGTCCCAAAATGTCCTCTACAATCCGTGACGTCACGCGCTGACGTCATCATACCGAGACGTTTTCAGCAGGATATTTCGCGCAAAATTTAAAATTGCACTTTAGTAAGCTAACCCGACCGTATTGGCATGTGTTGCAATGTTAAGATTTCATCATTGATGTATAAACTATCAGACTGCATGGTCGGTAGTAGTGGGTTTCAGTAGGCCTTTAAACCCTTTCATTTTGGTCTACATACGTACATACATTGTTTCTTTGGTCAAAATGTTTGCATAGATTTTGCTGAAAATACCTATTTTCAAGACACTTTTTGGCTGCCTTCTAAAACAGTTCGTTTTGAGAGTTATTAGATGCAAATGAAGCCACAACTGGTCTGCACCGAGCCCGCCATTAAAAGTACTTTTTTCAGAAAATTCAAGGTTTGTGGGTGACTGTACTTTACACACCCTAGAAGCGACTTCACAGTTGAAGGCACATTGCCACGAATTATAAAAGTAAAAAATAAAGCACTTTTTTACTTTTTACTGAAAGTTGTGTAGTGTCTTGTGCTGGTTAAAGCAGTGGTGTGCCGTCAGGGCCAGCAAGGCCTTATCTCCTGGCCTAACTTAACCAGAAATCATGATCATAATTAAACATAAAACAAATGTTTTATTTACTTTTCCTAAATATCTAAACGTATTCATATTCTCTTCATGTCATATTATGCTCCTTCCAGTGCTGTTGTTTTTAGTTTTAGTTTGTATCCAATCAGAATTCAGCTAGCTTATGTTGCCATGCTGTACAAAATCTGCTAGAGGTCTTCAGAATCAACAATGCAGGCGTCCGTGCACTGTAAGTGAACGGACACATACAGTACAGACAGTTGCGATAGCCAATCAGATCACGCGTTGTTGTCAGTAAGGCCTTCTAGATGGCCTCAGGTTGAACGTGACATTCACGCGTCCTGTGATTGGATACTCATCGGGACCGTTAGCGGATTAATTTGAGAAAACACAGAGTTGATGGACAGTTCATCCATCCATCCATTTTCTACCGCTTATTCCCTTTTGGGGTCGCGGGGGGCGCTGGAGCCTATCTCAGCTACAATCGGGCGGAAGGCGGGGTACACCCTGGACAAGTCGCCCCCTCATCGCAGGGCTAGATGGACAGTTGTGATAGCCAATCAGATCACAAGTTGTTGATAGTAGCCTATCCAAGTAGCCTGATGTTAACGAGACTGTGATTGGATACTAAACCTGTCACTCCAAAGTGAGTATTCAATCACAAGTTGCAATTTAGCAGGAAGCGGGAAGTGTTGCGCCGTAGCCAGACCGGGATAGCAGAGAAGGAGAACAAAACGTTGATTAGGTGGAAGATATATATTTGCAAGGCCATTTTCAAGAAGGATATTTAAAGAGAAACTACATCTTGTGAGACGATGTCGGCCAACCCCAGAACCTAGCTCAGCTGTTCTGGCGATGAAATGGGGAACAGCGTCGAATAGGTCCTACTAATTGTGAGTTGAAATATTTTTATTTTTTCACTTTTAATGTTTTTTTGCTATTTTAATTTTGACAGTACCACTTAAGATATGTTTTAATTGCTGATGCGTTTTAATTGATTTTTAAATGCGCCAGAAAATAACCCGTTTTGTACACTGTTGAGGTGATCCAATGTGCAGTAGGGCATAAATGTGTTTCTGTATAGTATTTCTCCAGCAATGGTCATGTGGTGACATTAATTATAGTATTTTGAGAGGTAATCATTGAAGTCGGACATCACTGAAGGCCTAGATGGGAAAAGCACGGCCCACCACTGGGTTAAGGCTCCCAACAACAGCGTGTTTTCCTTCATTGGGTTTCATTGTGGACATGTTGTGGTACACCAGGTCCTACATAAATTAAAAATGGCTAAAATGCGCAAGGATGTTTGAAATCATTTCTACCATATATGGATAATCCTCTGACATCAGAAAACGTCACAAGTTAGATATATTTTCAAACAAACAATTTGGAGGAATTATGACGGAAGGCAATATTGTTTTAGAAATATATTCGCAATGCCTCCACGGTTTGATTTCAAATTTGCAGACCTTATGCAGATCCCAAATATACAGTCGCAATCAAAAGTTTACATACACTTGTAAAGAACATAATGTCATGGCTGTCTTGAGTTTCCAATACTTTCTACAACTCTTATTGTTTTGTGATAGAGTGATTGGAGCACAAAATACATTCATGAAGTTTGGTTCTTTTATGAATTTATTATGGGTCTACTGAAAATGTGACCAAATCTGCTGGGTCAAAAGTATACATACAGCAATGTTAATATTTGATTACGTGTACTTTGCCAAGTATCACTGCAATAAGGCGCTTTTGGTAGCCATCCACAAGCTTCTGGGAAGCTTCTGGTTGAATTTTTGACCACTCTTCTTGACAAAATGTGGTGCGGTTCAGCTAAATTTGTTTGTTTTCTGACATGGACTTGTCTCTTCAATATTGTCCACACGTTTAAGTCAGGACTTTGGGAAGGCCATTCTAAAACTTTAATTGTAGCCTGATTTAGCCATTCCTTTACCACTTTTGATGTGTGTTTTGGGTCATAAAAATGTAACTGTTTGGCCACAATACCCAGCAATATGTTTGGAGGAGAAAAGGTGAGGCCTTTAATCCCAGGAACACCAAGCCCACCGTCAAGCATGGTGGTGGTAGTATTATGCTCTGGGCCTGTTTTGCTGCCAATGGAACTGGTGCTTTAAATGAGACAATGAAAAAGGAGGATTACCTCCAAATTCTTCAGGATAACCTAAAATCATCAGGTTGGGTCTTGGGCGCAGTTGGGTGTTCCAACAGGACAATGACCCTAAACACATGTTAAACATGGTAAAGGAATGGCTAAATCAGGCTAGAATTAAGGTTTTAGAATGGCCTTCCCAAAGTCCTGACTAAAAAGTGTGGACAATGCTGAAGAAACAAGTCCATGTCAGAAAACCAACAAATGTAGCTTAACTGCACCAAGTTTGTCAAGAGGAGTGGTCAAAAATTCAACCAGAAGCTTGTGGATGGCTACCAAAAGCGCCTTATTGCAGTGAAACTTGCCAAGGGACATGTAACCAAATATTAACATTGCTGTATGTATACTTTTGACCCAGCAGATTTGGTCACATTTTCAGTAGACCATACTTGTTTTTTGTGACCAACAAGTATGTGCTCCAATCACTCTATCACAAAAAAATAAGAGTTGTAGAAAGTATTGGAAACTCAAGAAAGCCATGACATTATGTTCTTTACAAGTGTATGTAAACTTTTGATTGCCACTGTACATAAGCAGGTACCAGGGCCCCTTCAAAATAAAACTGTTACCAAATAATTTGAGCAAATAAATGACGTGCATTCAAGTAAAACATTTACAAATATTTAGGTATTTTTGAAAAGTAATATAAATTATGCAAATAAGTAATTGACTGTAATTAATCGCAGTGATCAAAATTCAAAAGTGTGATTAATCTGATTTCTAAGATGTATCATTTGACTGCACTATTTGTTTGTGTAGCAATTTTTCCTGCAAAATCTCAAATACTACTATGGACGTTCAGTTTGCTGCACTTGGCCACAATGGTGAGAACAAACAGCACACTTCAAATCCTTCCTTTAAAGTGACATCTTTTGATATTGCTTACATTTAATTTACGGTCTTGTCAGCACTGTCAGAAGATTGAGCCAGTTTATGTGTCGAACAAGCCGTCAATTTGTCACAAACTGGCTCAATGTTATGACAAATAAGGTGGGGGGACACACATGGTGGAGGATTGCCAGCTTTTAAAGCTTTTCAGTGTACAGTCCAGCTGAAGCCCCTTTGACTGTTTTCCTGTATAGTGAGTAGACAAGAGAAAGAAGCAAAAAAAAGAAGCACAGAAGAAAAAAGTGGTTATTCTGCCAGTTGTGAAAAACATTATATTGTATGTGTTAAATGTATTGTAATTGGGTTTCACCAAATTTGATTACAATTAATTTAATTGTATGAACAAGAAAATGATAGCATTAAAGCAACAGATGCAGTGCCTCCAGGAATGTGTAATGTCACGATAGCAGCAATTCACACACATTCAACCAATCTGCATAAATTCAGTACAGCCTTGCAGCTTTGTCCAATATCACAACTTCCCTGCACATTTTGGCCAATTAGCGACATTTTCACCTGTCTAATTTTCTCTGAGCGGCAAACCTTATATATTTACTTAGCATTTAATCCAGGGTGAGACAATTGAGATATTCTCATTTGCAATACTGGCCTTGCAAAAGAGGCACCGTTTACATGACAGAGATGTAGAAGTTTGATGATAAACTCATGTCTCATTTGCCACCAAAAATGAACACTATAAATCAGTCTCAACATTTCGCAAATGCACTTGTGCAGGGTTACATGTGTTGGAACATAAACTAATATTTAAGATAGACACACACTTTTGAAGTGTAAAATATACATTATAAGTCTGCAACTTGTGGACGACAGAGCAGACATCTTGATAATAAAGAAGTATTTGGTTGTGTTTATTTTTGTAATTATAATGATTACTATTATTAGTTATAATGAAATAAAACTAGGGATGTCCGATAATGGCTTTCTGCCGATATCCGATATTCCGATATTGTCCAACTCTTTAATTACTGATACCGATATCAACCGATACCGATATCAACCGATATATACAGTCGTGGAATTAACACATTGTTATGCCTAATTTGGACAACCAGGTATGGTGAAGATAAGGTACTTAAAAAAACAATAAAAAAAATAAAATAAGATAAATAAATTAAAAACATTTTCTTGAATAAAAAAGAAAGTAAAACAATATAAAAAAAGTTACATAGAAACTAGTAATTAATGAAAATTAGTAAAATTAACTGTTAAAGGTTAGTACTATTAGTGGACCAGCAGCACGCATAATCATGTGTGCTTACGGACTGTATCCCTTGCAGACTGTATTGATATATATTGATATATAATGTAGGAACAGAATATTAATAACAGAAAAAAACAACCCATCCATCCATCCATCCATCCATCCATCTTCTTCCGCTTATCCGAGGTCGGGTCGCGGGGGCAGCAGCCTAAGCAGGGAAGCCCAAACTTCCCTCTCCCCAGCCACTTCGTCCAGCTCTTCCTGTGGGACCCCGAGGCGTTCCCAGGCCAGCCGGGAGACATAGTCTTCCCAACGTGTCCTGGGTCTTCCTCGCGGCCTCCTACCGGTCGGACGTGCCCTAAACACCTCCATAGGGAGGCGTTCGGGTGGCATCCTGACCAGATGCCCGAACCACCTCATCTGGCTCCTCTCGATGTGGAGGAGCAGCGGCTTTACTTTGAGCTCCTCCCGGATGGCAGAGCTTCTCACCCTATCTCTAAGGGAGAGCCCCGCCACACGGCGGAGGAAACTCATTTCGGCCGCTTGTACCCGTGATCTTGTCCTTTCGGTCATAACCCAAAGCTCATGACCATAGGTGAGGATGGGAACGTAGATCGACCGGTAAATTGAGAGCTTTGCCTTCCGGCTCAGCTCCTTCTTCACCACAACGGACCGATACAGCGTCCGCATTACTGAAGACGCCACACCGATCCGCCTGTCGATCTCACGATTCACTCTTCCCTCACTCGTGAACAAGACTCCGAGGTACTTGAACTCCTCCACTTGGGGCAAGATCTCCTCCCCAACCCGGAGATGGCACTCCACCCTTTTCCGGGCGAGAACCATGGACTCGGACTTGGAGGTGCTGATTCTCATCCCAGTCGCTTCACACTCAGCTGCGAACCGATCCAGTGAGAGCTGAAGATCCTGGCCAGATGAAGCCATCAGGACCACATCATCTGCAAAAAGCAGAGACCTAATCCTGCAGCCACCAAACCAGATCCCCTCAACGCCTTGACTGCGCCTAGAAATTCTGTCCATAAAGGTTATGAACAGAATCGGTGACAAAGGGCAGCCTTGGCGGAGTCCAACCCTCACTGGAAACGTGTCCGACTTACTACCGGCAATGCGGACACCCCATACTCTCTGAGCACTCCCCACAGGACTTCCCGAGGGACACGGTCGAATGCAAAAAAACAACCCTTTTGTGTGAATGGGTTTTTTTGGGTTGGTGCACTAATTGTAAGTGTATCTTGTGTTTTTTATGTTGATTTAATAAAAAAATAAATAAAATTAAAAAAAATACCGACAATACAAAAACCGATACCGATTATTTCCGATATTACATTTTAACGTAGGCCGATATTATCGGACATCACTACATAAAACCGTACAGTAATTTGACAATAATCTCTGACTACATACTCTATTTTTACTATCTAGTGTCTACACTGTGTGGTATAAAATACATACAAATCAATATAGTATTGTTCCCATTTTTGTTGAAATCCGGTGCTTTTTGAATTTAAGGTTACAAGGTACATTTTAAACATTGATAACAAATTCATGAAATCACAAGTTGATTCAATGTTATTTAAAAATTAAAGCCTAAAAACATTGCAAATTTTGCTGCAACATTCTAAAAAAGCTGCCACAAATTAATACAACTATCACATAAAAGCCTGCAAAAATCATGGATGGACTGAATATGTAGTGACTATACTGTACAAAACATTATGTTAATCATTTGAAGTCATACCCACCATGCAGATAAATGCACCGTATTTAGAGCTGTTATATCCTAAGTGGGGCCCCCAGATTTAAAGGAAGGGCATTAGGAACCTACCATTCAGTCAAGTTTAGGGTTATTCACACCAATAAAAGACAGAGCTTGATGACGCAACTTCTGACTACTTCCATTTTGGATAACGTCTCGATTGCGTGCGTGGTACGTGCACCAAAACTCTGAGCTTCGACACACATTCAGGAGTGATGGTTAGATGAAGCTTCACCACTTGAGCCCATTGGTTTGAGACTTTCTCGAAGCTTAATGCATGCTTCCATAGACATCGTATCTATGCATGCTTTGCACAAGAAATCACTTGCTGGTATAGTTACAAAAAGCTGCACACTGTGTGATGCATTAAATTGTTGCATCTGTTATAGCTCTTGGAGATGACAATGCATCTCAATAAATGGTTGACCAAATCATTTTGCTAGTTAAATTAACACATGTATAAGAAAATATTTCAACATGGTTGCAATATTTTATTATTTAGGTTGTATAATGTTTTTCCAGAATACGACACAACAACTTTGTTGAGGCCAGACATCTTGCTTACATCAGTATCTTCACGGCAGGTGCTACTGATAGAGCTGACAGTTCCTTGGGAGGATCGCATAGAAGAGGCAAACGAGCGGAAGCGGTCAAAGTACCAGGAGCTAGTTGAGCAATGCCGCAGAGGAGGCTGGAAGGCACGCTGTGAGCCCATTGAAGTGGGGTGTAGAGGCTTTGCTGTCCGCTCACTGTGCAAGGTGTTCACACTACTTGGCATCACAGGTGATGGGAAACAGAAGGCCATCAAGGCCACCATAGAGGCAGCAGAGAGAGCCTCTAGATGGCTTTGGATCAGGAGGAGCGAACTGTGGGCCAATGCTACTGGGACACAAGCTGGGGTCTGATCAACCCTGGCTGGGTCACCTGAGGGAGGGGGTATGATGTTGAAAGACCCAAAACCCCCGGTGATCTCAGGCACATCACTGAGGATGTGTCCCAGTGCATCTGAGGATGTATCTTACAATCAGGAGCGAGGAAATTTCACGACTGGATTTGTTGCACAGGTGGCATCCTATGACAGTTCCACGCTGGAAATCACTGAGAGCGGCCCATTCTTTCACAAATGTTTGTAGAAACAGTCTCCATGCCAAAGTGCTTGATTTTATACAGCAAGCCAAGTGATTAGGACACTTGATTGTCATCATTTGGGATGGGTGGCCAAATACTTTTGGCAATATAGTGTATATATATATATATATATACATATATATATATATATATACATATGAACATATCCTCACACATATATATACACACACACACATGTATGTATATATGTACATACATATATATATATATATATATATATATATATATATATATATATATATATATATATATATATATACACATACACACATGTACATGAATATATATGTATATATTTTTAATTTTAATTTTTATTTTTTTTTCTATTCTGTATTGCTCAAGAAGCGGTAAACGGCTGAAATTAAGTTTGCCGTCAAATTTGATGTCATGCGCAGTTCTTTGATTCTATCGGCATTTAAAATAAATATTTGTATTCTCTATCCGGGTTCCAAACTTACAGCAACTCTCAAAAGACACAATTTCAATGGAGCATTGGCAGTTTGTGTTGTCAAATCTCCTGGCAAAATCTGAATTGCGTCCTGAAGCGGTGTCGTGGTACGGCCAGGGAGCGAGGACTCTCCGTTACTCGAGAGACGCCTCGAAGCCTTCGCACATCTCATCACATCACTAACATTCAGCCATTCTTGATGTATATGCAAAAAGTGGACTTCATTCAAGGATCATAATCTGAGGTAGAGGTCGACTGTTACGATTGACAGTTGGCGGGCTCCTCCTTTGGATGTAAGGTTACAACTTATAAAAATACAGTTAAAAAAAATCATAGTTTCCCTCACCAGAACAGCAATAAATCAACAATATTATTCGTTTCTATAATAATTGTATTCATGAATACATGTCTTTTGCTTCGGGTGCCTGTGCAAAGTAGCTGTCTGTGATTGACAGCTATGAACACCGATTATTGCATTCCGGTGTCAAAATCGGGGGCCCCCGATTGGGTGGGGGCCTCTGGGCTTGACCGTATTGACCCAAATATTAGAAAACAAAATGCTAGCTTGTATTTGAGAGATGTATACATGCAAAGCATCAAGTGGTATCGAACAACCTTTCAAAAAAGCTTTCCTCTTCTGACACGTTATTTAGAAATATGCAGCAGCAGCACAGACAACCAAAGTTAGCAAACAGCAGAGAATGTTTTTTGATGCTAATTTTAGGATAATGGTGATCATGTAGCAACATCAAATACATATGATAATACAGAGTGTATTGTACAAAGATGGTGGGCTTAGATATACATGCTTGAAAATGCACACAATGAAACTTACTTTGGTCCACACACTGTTTGCCTTCACAAAATCGACAGGAGTGTTTTTGAATATGTGACAAAAACCAGAATAAGGGAATTCCCATAAACAGAGTTGCTACGCAGCAGTTCAAAGTTCTTACTGGCACTGCAACGGACTGGCGCTGTACTGGAATAGATGGATGTTCTTAGTCAATTCCTGTATTTGGATATTTGCCGATACTGTTCCGATACCAGAGCTTCCTTTGACACTATTATATTAAAATTATTGTTAATTTTATATAGTGCTGCCGTGATTAATCGGATGTAATTTTCAGTAGATGTGTCGTTTTAATTTTGAAAACCTATTTATTTTTGGTCTCCCTGTTGGCAGGTGCAGCTAACTAAAGTATGTCCATACACAGTGCAGAGACACTCCTTTTAATGACTAATCCTCGCCCTCTATGGCGACCAAAAAACTTCTTACAGGTATCATTATCACTGGAGGAGTAGGTATATGAGACACACCGAGCACTTGGTGAAGGCGGTCACATTTTCTTCCTCTCTGTTTCTGCCTGCTTGCCTTAATGTCTTGTCTTGTCTATACTTTTAAGAGTGTCTTTTTTCTCCAAAATCTAAACACCTAAACATGAAATTGATAAGCTGGGATCTCGACTTGACACAATCTTCTCAAGGAGGAAAAAAGGTTCGGGGGAACCTCGCTGCCCCAATGGAATGATTGCTGCGGGATACATGAGAGACTCGTGGGAGAGATGGAGAATCATTTGTTTCTGTCAAGGATGTGGAAGACATCTATCTATTTAGAACTGTGATCGGGGCTGGGCTGCTTTGGTCTATTGCCAAATTCGGAAGGCGATGGCAGCCGTTAAAAAAGCTCAAAGGCTGCCTGTCGCATTGGAAGGCATGGGTCGGGCTGTGGGAACACAGACTGGCGATTTCTGAACATAATCGTAAGTTGGACAACATCACTGAAAGTCTTATTGAAATGCAAAAAATTATCAATTTGAGCGCTAGCACCGACGATTAGATCAGACAAACCATTGAGATGTCTGCTCGCTTGGAAAAAAGCAATCCTTATCTTCGATTCGACTCCCTCAAATGGCTTTGACGCTGCTCTCAACAGACAAAGTCTGTTCTGAAAACATCCCCTGAAGGACATCACAGTGATAGGCACTCTGACATCCCTCCCTCCTCCAACAACACCTGGGAGTTTAACTTTAATCGTAGCGCCTGCAGATAGAGACGCTAGGCCTATGGACACAACAACACTGCACCATTAGCGATGGGACTATGCACACACACCCCACCCCCCATCCCACGCCTTCGCCTCACCCTACGTGGTATGTTGGAACACGAAGCAGCGCCCTGCTTTCCGCTAGTGCAGTGGAACCTTGTCATCGTATGACTGTTTCGGTGTACGACCCACCGACAGAATAAAAACATGCTTTGGTGTACTAAACAGTGCTGTCGTTAGCTACCGTGCTATTTTGTTTGTTTTTAAAGTGGTTTTTTTTAGTCTTTTTACAACAGTTTTCTAGTTTTGCTAGCTCAATATGAGTCCAAAAAAATCAACGGTGTGTCGTTTCAAACATCAGCATTGTTAACACTGACTCCTCCCCTTTTCTCCCGCAGCACCCTAAGGAAATCAACCAACAAGTTGAAGTGGATTTAATTTTTTTATTCCTAGTCATGTTGGCGACCAAAAGCATACAACTCCTTAATTTGGTTGTTAAAAGTTAAGGAGTTTGTGATTTCAAACTGAGTGCACAACAGGGCGGCTGCATCGGCAGGGCGGCTGCATAGGAGGACAGTTCAGTTAGTAGTTGCTGTTGTTTTGACTTTGTTATTTAATAGAACGTTGCTCCATCACCCTTATGTTTTTTGATATACAGTACTGTATTGCAGTACTTGGAACACAATATGTGTTTAAAGTGTACAAACTTTTACTAAAATATGGACTTTTGTAGAGGATGAAACCCATAAATACTATATTATTGAAGTGTTCTTTAATATACAAACTTTTTGATTCACTAACCCTGTTCAACAACCAGTTTGTAAATCGAGGTTCCACTGTACACACAAATGGTGTACAGCATTTTGTTCCACACAGAGGAGTCTTTGTAGGTCATGTTTGTCTTGGCACCTGAATTGTGTCCCATCTGCAGGAAGCCTACACAGTCATCTTCTTACCTAATGTGTGAAAGACAGATTTCAGTCCAACAAAAACAAATTAGCGGTGCCTTGGCTAACTTCACCTGTGCTCAGGGCTGTATCTCAAATGGATGTGTGGTGTAAAATGCAGCGTTGTCACTTAATTATTTCATTAAGTTGAGTCAAAAGATTACTTGTACTTTACACAGTAATTATCCATGCTTGTTTGGCCACAGTGAACGATTGATGAGTCACAACAGCCTCTGTTGAGGTTTTGTCACCTTGGATCAATGTCCTCTGAGTCATTAAGCTACGCCCCGCATGTCCTATCAGCATGGAAAGACTGAATACACAGGATTTAGTACATGGCTTAAGGCGTGTGTCTGGATTTGTCACATGGTGTTGCAGCAAAGTAAGCAGATATCCCAAAGTCTCAGCGAAGTGACCTCTTTGAAGGTGAACTCAATGTGTTTCAGGCTATCTATTCAATTTCTGTGTGCAAACCCCCACTTGAAATGTCAAAGTGTTGCTTACTTTTTGACGATACAAAGTGAGGTAACATTGGCAGTTCAGATTTTGGTTTAGTCAATGAGTGGCTGTCTTTCTCGTAGCCTTCACTTCCCTCCTTTGTTCGCACTGTGCCATGTAATTACAGCACATTATTTGCTGCTGCCACGGTGTATAGATAGGATGATATGTTTACATTTCTCACAGTGAGCATAATCGCATCAGACCCCCTGAGGCTCAATGGTTCTTCGATGTGGGCCAAACTCTAGCTGAGTAATGGTGTCAGGCCAAACTCCCAGTATTCACTGTGCTAGCAGCAGCATTGGGACCAGCCTTTGATTTGTCTTTCCTTCATCCACTTTTTACAGCTCTCTAGCCATCTGCATCAGACACTTTGGACGTATGCTTTGTAATCATTTCCATATTAAATCAGCATCATTTTACACATCGTGAAATAATATGGTTTGGAAATGTTACCACCAAAAGTATGTCTCTATGCCTTTTTCCTACTTGCCTTTGCCTGTTCGTCTGCTGTGCAGAAGTCATACTTAAAGGGTAACTGCATTTTTTTTAAATTTTATTTTGCACATCATTCCCAATTCTTATGTGAGAAAAAAGACACACATTCTGTTTTCTATGCCTCCAAGTAGTGACAAACTGCTATCAAGAAGTGGCCCGTAATTGGGATTCATCTATTCTGCCTATACATTAAAAAAATTTGACTTAGACTTAGACTTCCTTTTATTGTCATTCAAATTTGAACTTTACAATACAGATAAGAACAACATTTCGTTGCATTAGCTTGTTGTAGTGTAGGATAAAAGAGCAATAAGGTGCAGGTATAAATAAATATATTACTGTACAGATAAATATATTGCACTTCTGCATATGTATCCACGTTTATGGATGTACACTATATTGCCAAAAGTATTTGGCCACCCATCCAAATAATCAGAATCAGGTGTCCTAATCACTTGGCCCGGCCACAGGTGATTAAAATCACCAATCCAAATGTTTCTACAACCATTTGTGATTTCCAGCATGGAACTGTCATAGGATGCCACCTGTGCAACAAATCCAGTTGTGAAATGTCCTTGCTCCTAAATATTGCAAAGTCAACTGTCGGCTTTATTATAAGCAATTGGAAGAGTTTGGGAACAACAGCAACTCAGCCACAAAGTGGTAGGCCACGTAAACTGACAGAGACGGGTCAGCGGATGCTGAAGCGCATAGTGCAAAAAGTCAGTTTCTACAGAGCTCCAAACTTAATGTGACCTTCCAATTAGCCCACGTACAGTACGCAGAGAGCTTCATGTAATGGGTTTCCATGGCCGACAGCTGCATCTAGGCCATACATTACCAAGTCCAATGCAAAGCGGCGGATGCAGTGGTGTAAAGCACGTCAACACTTGACTCTAGAGCAGTGGAGACGTGTTATCTGGAGTGATGAATCACGCTTTTCCATCTGGCAATCTGATGGACGAGTCTGGGTTTGTAAGTTGCCAGGAGAAAGCTACATTTCGGACTGCATTGTGCTTAGTGTGAAATTTGGAGGAGGAGGAATTATGGTGTGGGTTTGTTTTTCAGGAGTGGGCTTGGCCCCTTAGTTCCAGTGAAAGGAACTTTGAATGCTCCAGGATACCAAAACATTTTGAACAATTCCATGCTGCCAACCTTTGGGAACAGTTTGGAGCAGGCCCCTTCCTCTTTCAACATGACTGTGCACCAGTGCACAAAGCAAGGTCCATAAAGACATGAATGACAGAGTCTGGTGTGGATGAATTTGACTGGCCTGCACAGAGTCCTGACCTGAATCCGATAGAACACCATTGGGATGAATTAGAACGGAGACTGAGAGCCAGGCCTTTTCGACCAACATCAGTGTGTGACCTCACCAATGTGCTTTTGAAAGAATGGTTGAAAATTCCTAAAAACACACACCGCAACCTTGTGGACAGCATTCCCAGTAAAGTTGAAGCTGTAATAGCTTCAAAATGTGGACCGACATCATATTGCACCCTATTGATAATGGGATGACACTTCGAGTTCATATGTGAGTCAAGGCAGGTGGCCAAATACTTTTGGCAATATAGTGTATGTTATATTGTCTTTATATTCAGCGAGTTAATCCGTTTTTGGGGGGAATTGAGGGGATTATTATGATGCGTTCAAGAGTCGTACGGCCTGAGGGAAGAAGCTGTTACAGAACCTGGAGGTTCTGCTACGGAGGCTGCAGAACCTCTGTCTGGAGACCAGCAGTGAAAACAGTCCTTGGTGGGCGTGGGAGGAGTCTCTACAGATTTTCTGAGCCATGGTCAGGCAGTGGCTTTTTGCGATTTCCCGGGTAGGAGGAAGAGGAGTCTTGATGATCTTTTCCGCCATCCTCACCACTCTCTGCAAAGACTTCCAGTTTGAGGCACTGCAGGCTCCAGTCCAGACAGAGATGCAGTTGGTCAGTAGGCTCTCTATAGTGCCTCTGTAGAATGTGGTGAGAATGGGGGGAGGGATATGTGCTCTTTTCATCCTACTTTTTAGGATGAAAAGAGCACAGATCCCTTTTTACAATTGACCAGGTCATATTGTCAAAATGCCAACACCACCACATTTGCATGCAGTGTTCTGCATATTGCCCAAATTAAAGCTACATTGTTATTGTGAGAGCTAACGCATAGGACCCGTGGGGCGGCCACAAGCTCAACCCAAGCCCCGGCCAACCAAACGAAGACTGAGGGCCCCGTTAACATTGTAGGGGCATGTGGGTCTCTCCGAGCCTGCAGGTCGGCCTCTATTGCGGGGAAGGCATCCGTGAGACAGCCCATTGCGGCGGCGCCACCTCACTCAATCCCGGCCGAACGATCGAAAGTGAAACCGAGACGACCCATCTGCCCTGGTTGTCCTGCATGGGCGCCCTGTCAGTTCGGTGTTTGGTGCCTTCCATCCATCCATCCATCTTCCTCCGCTTATCCGAGGTCGGGTCGCGGGGGAAGCAGCCTAAGCAGGGATGCCCAGACTTCCCTCTCCCCAGCCACTTCGTCCAGCTCTTCCTGTGGGACCCCGAGGCATTCCCAGACCAGCCGGGAGACATAATCTTCCCAACGTGTCCTGGGTCTTCCCCGCGGCCTCCTACCGGTCGGACATGCCCTAAACAGGCGTTTGGGTGGCATCCTGACCAGATGCCCGAACCACCTCATCTGGCTCCTCTCGATGTGGAGGAGCAGCGGCTTTACTTTGAGCTCCCCCCGGATGGCAGAGCTTCTCACCCTATCTCTAAGGGAGAGCTCCGCCACCTGGCGGAGGAAACTAATTTCGGCCGCTTGTACCCGTGATCTTGTCCTTTCGGTCATAACCCAAAGCTCATGACCATAGGTGAGGATGGGAACGTAGATCGACCGGTAAATTGAGAGCTTTGCCTTCCGGCTCAGCTCCTTCTTCACCACAACGGATCGATACAGCGTCCGCATTACTGAAGACGCCGCACCGATCCGCCTGTCGATCTCACGATCCGATCCACTCTTCCCTCACTCGTGAACAAGACTCCGAGGTACTTGAACTCCTCCACTTGGGGCAAGATCTCCTCCCCAACCCGGAGATGGCACTCCACCCTTTTCCGGGCGAGAACCATGGATTCGGACTTGGAGGTGCTGATTCTCATCCCAGTCGCTTCACACTCGGCTGCGAACCGATCCAGTGAGAGCTGAAGATCCTGGCCAGATGAAGCCATCAGGACCACATCATCTGCAAAAAGCAGAGACCTAATCCTGCAGCCACCAAACCAGATCCCCTCAACGCCTTGACTGCGCCTAGAAATTCTGTATGCCTTCTATATGCGAAAGTGTTTCCATCATGCTTTTGCGAAAAACTTCAATATTGAAACGTCTCAAAACCACCTCATGAGAGCGCACAAATGTTTTTGAGATAACATGAGAGTTTTTTTTAAATATGGGTGTTTCCATTACCAGTTTTTTATTGTGATATGTAGGTTTTGCGCATTTCTAAGGGTAATGGAAACGCAGCTAGAGACACTCACGTTGATCCTCCGACCATGAGCGAGCGGTTAGCTAGCTTCTAAGTTACTGCTGTTGCTGCTAAATTGTTTCTGACTTTGGAAGGGTTAATGCGGGGTTATTCATCGTGCTTTACACCTGTATAGTAGAAGATTGTGGCCATAACCTAAAAAGTAGTCACCAACTAAAACTCTGGACCCACTAAATCAGCAGATACTTAGATCGGAAGACGTAGCAAGACAATAGTTTCTTCCCAGATTGGATTTACCAACTCAACTGGGGGCAATAGTATAGTGCTGAAAAATACAACATCCCAATGGTCGGCATCCCATTGAGGGCGAACAGTGTGAGTGGCCATTTTGTTATGCATCCATCCATCCATTTTCTACCGCTTGTCCCGTTCGGGGTTGTCCATTAAATGTATGGCACTAATGCCAAATGCTAACGCTAATGCTTAGTGTTTCCACAAAACTGGATCTGTTTAGCACCCACTTATAAAATGGGTAGCTCGTCCTTTGTATATTCAGGCTCAAAAAGATACGATTCTAGATTATTATTTGTCCCAAAGTAGTTATTGTCAGCAGCTCTCTCAAAGTCTGCCATTATTAGTAGTAATAAAAAAACAGAAAACACTCTGTTGTTGGCAGAAGTAGTGTTTGTTGCTGTGAGCGCTTTAAAATCAATGTGCCCAGGAAATAAGTTATGGTAATGTTTTTTTTTTTTTTTTGTCCTGTTCAGCCACTCAGGCAAATCATATAGTTGATGTAGATGCCCATATCTGCTGTAAATATTTACTTTACAAAAGAGAAGTGTGGGATACTTCACTTGTTGCTTTATTTGTATTTTACTTTATTAAATGGATTTATATTAATGTTTGGCGCAGCCGGACCGGAGCAGGAGGGAATAGGAAAAAAAAAGGAAGCCAGAGGGGGAAATTGCGGGGATAAGACAGAAATACGACAACAACAATAACAACAACAACAGCAGAACATCAGCAAATACGATATGTACAAATACAAACCCCGTTTCCATATGCGTTGGGAAATTGTGTTAGATGTAAATATAAACGGAATACAATGATTTGCAAATCCTTTTCAACCCATATTCAATTGAATGCACTACAAAGACAAGATATTTGATGTTCAAACTCATAAACTTTAATTTTTTTGCAAGTAATAATTAACTTTGAATTCCATGGCTGCAACACGTGCCAAAGTAGTTGGGAAAGGGCATGTTCACCACTGTGTTACATGGCCTTTCCTTTTAACAACACTCAGTAAACGTTTGGGAACTGAGGAGACACATTTTTTAAGCTTCTCAGGTGGAATTATTTACCATTCTTGCTTGATGTACACCTTAAGTTGTTCAACAGTCCTGGGGTCTCCGTTGTGGTAATTTAAGCTTCATAATGTGCCACACATTTTCAATGGGGGACAGGTCTGGACTACAGGCAGGCCAGTCTAGTACCCACACTCTTTTACTATGAAGCCACGTTGATGTAACACATGGCTTGGCATTGTCTTGCTGAAATAAGCAGGGGGCGTCCATGGTAACGTTGCTTGGATGGCAACATATGTTGCTCAAAAACCTGTATGTACCTTTCAGCATTAATGGTGCCTTCACTTTATCAGTATTTATTGCCACCTTTCCCAACTTCTTTGTCACGTGTTGCTGGCATCAAATTCTTAAGTTAATGATTATTTGCAAAAAAATAAAAGTTTATCAGTTTGAACATCAAATATGTTGTCTTTGTAGCATATTCAACTGAATATGGGTTGAAAATGATTTGCAAATCATTGTATTACGTTTATATTTACATCTAACACAATTTCCCAACTCATATGGAAACGGGGTTTGTATGATACGAGAAGTTATAGCAAAGAAACAGTTGAAGTAAATATTAATAACACAAAACATGACAATGAACATTAATTAATGAAGCAATAAAATACCAATAGAAATAGCACCTTTGATAATTACCAATAATATCAATTATATATTATATTTGTCTAAAGGTATGTCCTGGAGCCAAAGTACGGCCCAAGCTACCCAGAGAGCCCAACAGTTGGTGAAGTAAATATTAACAACACAAAGTATGACAATGAGCATTAATTAATGAAGCAATAAAATACCAATAGAAATAGCACCATTGATCATTACCAATAATATCAATTATATATATTATTTGTCTAAAAGTATGTCCTGGAGCCAAAGTATGTCCCTAGCTACCCAGAGAGCCCAACCCATAACAGTAGGTGTGAGGCTCAGGGAACAAGGGACCACCATGCCGCCCGGCAGGCCGAAGACAGACTCGCCCAGCAGAGGACAAGGCACGAGAGATGCAGGGGACAGCCAGCGAGAGACCACACTCCATGTGGGCAGAAATACGGGGCGCCCCGCACCAAGGAGCCCAGAGACTCCCCGCAGCCGGAGGCGAAGACCACTCGTGCTCTTCCCAGGAGAGCACGGTGGGGCCTGCCCAAAGCCGCCCATCCTAGTCAGCGGCCGCAGGACCACCAAACACAGGGCCATGGGAACCTGCAGGGACCCCAACGATGGAGAAGGGACTTTCAGCAACTGCCCTGGCGAATCTTCCCCCTGAAAGACGATGAGAAAAGAAAGAAGGAAAAAAAAGAGATCACAGACACGCTGAAACACAAGGTCACTACCCCAGTAGCTCACTGCCTTGCAACCCTGCAGAATACAATGCAGCGCACACAGCTGCCACAATAGACGCGGGGATATATATATATATATATATATATATATATATATATATATATATATATATATATATATATATATAAACGCATGTATATATATATATATATATATATATATATATATATATATATGTGTATATATATATATATATATATATATATATATATATGTGTGTATATATATATATGTGTATATATATGTATATATATATATATATATATATGTGTGTATATATATATATATATATATATATATATATATATATATGTGTATATATATATATATATATATATATATATATATATATATATATATATATATATATATATGTGTATATATATGTGTATATATATGTATATATATATATATATATATATATATATATATATATATATATGTGTATATATATATGTATATGCTATATATGTATATATTAAAATATAAACAAACCCAAGACCTGCTCAGTGGCCTTGTAGTTAGAGTGTTTGTCGTGAGTTCAAACCCCGGCCGAGTCATACCAAAGTTTATAAAAATGGGACACATTACCTCCCTGCTTGACACTCACCATCAAAGGTTGGAATTGGGGGTTGAATCACCAAAATTATTCCCGAGCGCAGCCACTGCTGCTGCTCACTTGCTCCCCTCACTTCCCAAGGAGTGAACATGGCGAAGGGTCAAATGCAGAGGATTATTTCACCACATCATTGGGACTATCGTTGGGACTTTAAACCAGTGAAGTTGGCACGTTTTGTAAATCGTAAATAAAAACAGAATATAATGATTTGCAAATCTTTTTCAACCTATCTTCAATTGAATAGACTGCAAAGACAAAATACTTAACGTTCAAACTGGAAAACGTTGTTATTTGGAATTTGATGCCTGCAACATGTTTCAAAAAAGAGTGCGGGTACTAGACTGGCCTGCCTGTAGTCCAGACCTGTCTCCCATTGAAAACGTTTGGCACATTATGAAGCATAAAATACGACAACGAAGACCCCCGGACTGTTGAACAACTTAATGCTTTACATCAAGCAAGAATGGTAAATAATTCCACCTGAAATGCTTCAAAAATTGGTCTCCTCAGTTCCCAAATGTTAACTGAGTGTTGTTAAAAGGAAATGTGATGTAACACAGTGTTAACAATTCTCCTGTGCCAACTGTTTTGCAATGTGAAGTTGGCACGTTTAAAAACAAAATAAAATGATTTGCAAATCCTTTTCAACCTATATTGAATTTAATATACTGCAACTGGAAAACTTTGTTATTTTTTGCAAATATTAGCTCATTTGGAATTTGATGCCTGCAACATGTTTCAAAAAAGCTGGCAAAAAAGACAAAAAAGGCAAATAAGTTGAGGAATGCTCATCACACACTTATTTGGAACATCCCACAGGTGAACAGGCTAATTGGGAACAGGTGGGTGCCATAATTGGGAATAAAAGCAGCTTCCATGAAATGCTCAGTCATTCACAAACAAGGATGGGGCGGGGGTTTCCACTTTGTGAACAAATGCTTGAGCAAATTGTCAAACAGTTTAAGAACAACATGTCTCAAAGATTGCAAGGAATTTAAGGATTTCACTATCTACGGTCGGTAATATCATCAAAAGGTTCAGAGATCCTGGAGAAATTACTGCACGTAAGCAGCATGCCCGTGACCTTCGATCCCTCAGGCGGTACTGCATCAAAAAGCGACATCAGTATGTAAAGGATATCACCACATGGGCTCAGGAACACTTCCGAAAACCACTGTCAGTAACTACAGTTTGTCGCTACATTTGTAATTGCAAGTTAAAACTCTACTATGCAAAGCGAAAGCCATTTATCAACAACACCCAGAAACGCTGCCGGCTTTGCTGGGCCCAAGCTCATCTAAGATGGACTGATGCAAAGTTGAAAAGTGTTCTGTGGTCTGCCGAGTCCACATTTCAAATTGTTTTTGGAAACTGTGGGCGTCGTGTCCACCGGACCAAAGAGGAAAAGAACCATCCGGATTGTTATAGGCGCAACGTTCAAAAGCAAGCATCTGTGATGGTATGGGGGTGTATTAGTGCCCAAAGCATGGGTAACTTACACATCTGTGAAGGCACTATTAATGCTGAAAGGTACATACAGGTTTTGGAGCAACATATGTTGCCATCCAAGCAACATTATCATGGGTGTCCCTGGTTATTTCAGCAAGACAATGCCAAGCAACGTGTCACAACAGTGTGGCTTCATAGTAAAAGAGTACGGTTACTTGACTGGCTTGCCTGTAGTCCAGACCTGTCTCCCATTGAAAATGTGTGGCGCAATATGAAGCATAAAATACCAAAATGGAGACCCCTAACTGTTGAACAACTTAAGTTGTACATCAAGCAAGAATGGGAAATAATTCTAAAAGGCCATGTAACACAGTGGTAAAAATGCCCCTGTGCCAACTTTTAGGCAATGTGTTGCTGCCATTAAATTCTAAGTTAATGATTATTTGCAAAAAAAAATACGTTTCTCAGTTCGAGCATTAAATATATTGTCTTTGCAGTTTATTCAATTGAATATAAGTTGAAAAGGATTTGCAAATCATTGTATTCTGTTTTTATTTACGAATTACACGACGTGCCAACTTCACTGGTTTTGGATTTTGTAAACAAACAAATCCATGCACAAGCCGACGGGGCAGCTATTCAGCCCCGGATCCCACTGTCCACCAAGAACCAGCCGATCATTTCCCCACCTCCCACAGGTCTGGCCGTGTGCCCCCGCATCCTAAGGACAATCCCGGACAAGCCCACACCCAGATGACGGCAAAGGATGTGGCTGTCTTGTTCGCTACAGGCAATTGTTTATGTTTCATGTTTGCTTTGTTTCATGTTATTCGACCATGCTAAGGTCATGAGCTTCACGTTGTTTTGCCTTGCTTCTGAGGATTGAATAACCATCTTACCTGCACCCTGCTTCTTGCTCCTTCTTCTGCATCTTGGAAACACCACACCATGCAGAAACATTACAGAAGACTGCCAGCAACAAGTGTTCCTGCAGTTGATGACATTTCTCCGGAAGATGTGGCGGATGTTAAAGGCAATGGGAGCAGAAACCCTCCGTTATTCACCAAAGGAGAACACAAAGTTAATGTAGAGTCCAGATGACAAGCTGGTCACGATCGACTTCGTTTGACCTGGGGACATCGCCACAACGCCTTACTGTGCACGTTGTCATCGGCGAAAGCCGACCACAGCAACTTCTACACCCCATTCCGACGTGCGTACTCTATTGATTTCTTCACCCTGTCGAAGTAAAGGTCGCTCCTACCTCGGCGCTGCAGTTTGGTATTGCTATTCCCCATGTTGCCATACATTCCATGTTGTGGCTTAGCAAGAAGCCATTGCGCCATGATGACATCACGCCTCCGCCGCCTGTGGCATTTTCGGAAGACGTTATGCTACACATGTATTCTCTTGCTCTCCAAGCTGCTGACACAATAGCTTCACGCACAGATTCTTGTCTTCATGATGCCATGAGCCAGCCACCACCAAGAGACATTAAATTATCCATAGCGGACTACCAAGACATTCTTTGAAGAACCAAAGCATCCAGTCAGCCCCGACCTCCTAAGACCCAAGCTCCGTCCCCGAGGATTCAAGCTCTGCCTCCCAAGAAGTAAGCTCAGCTCACCTCACCCACTCCACAGTCTTCCAAGGCTCTTGCACCAGCCGTGGCTGCAACAGGCAAGATTATGGCCGTTGTGCCACCTGTTCCTGTCCCTGCTCCACGGTAACTTCCTGTTTCTGTTCCACGGCAGTATCTGGTTCTTTTACCCGCTCTACATGGACATTGACATCATGAATCAATTTAAGTGGACCCCGACTTAAACAAGTTGAAAAACGTATTTGGGTGTTACCATTTAGTGGTCAATTGTACGGAATATGTACTTCACTGTGCAACCTACTAATAAAAGTCTCAATCAATCAATCAACCCTGCAAGGGAGGAAGCTACTACCCACCTTAAAATAAACTTTATGGCTGTTTAGGTTCTGGTCTCGTTCACGTCCGTCTCCTCGTCGGACAAGGATGAGGCCAGTTCATAGCGGCGTTCGATTTGCCTCCCGTCACCTGACTCATCCCTGGTGGCTTCAGGAACACTTGGCCTGGCGACCTTCCGCTAACTCCTCCCTCCACCCGCTTAGGACTTTCCACTTTAGGACGTCTGGAATCTGTTCCTTAAGGGGAGGTACTGTCATAGCCTGTTCATGACAGGTCATGTTTTGTTTTCTGTTTGTTGTTGTTCTCCTAGATTTTGTTGTTTAGTTATGTTCTAGCACTGCTTGCCATCCTTTGTTTACATTACTGTAGCTAGGAGCAACAGTAGGAGGATCTCGCACACCTGTTTCTATTTTATGATTAGTGTCACTACCTGCTGCCGCCTAATCATCTCCCTTATTTAGGCCTACCTCGTCATTGACTTTTTCTGGCAGTCTTGTTTGCTACACGCGACAGTTTGTTTTATGTTTGCTTCGTTTCATGATATTTGACCATTCTATAGTAACAAGCTTCACGTTCTGTTGCCTTGCTTCTGAGGATTAAATAACTCTCCTACCTGCACGCTGCTTCCTGCCCGTCCTTTTGCATCTTGGAAACACCACACCATGCCAAAAACGTTACAGTTAGAGGTTTCTGGAGGTTGTTTAGAGGCCTTTAGGGGTAAACTAGGTAAATCCCCATTAACTGTATTGTTAAATTGCAGAAAATATAAAGAAATGTGTGTTCTTTTCTCACATAGGGATTGTGGATGTGGGCAAAATTCCAAAAGGAGTTCAGTTCCCTTTTATGCTTTAAATACTATACTTTTATTTTTTTGTCCCCACAATTTCTTAATTATATCCCCTCCTGCTCCAGTCAGGCTGTGCCAAATACTAAATATATCCAGACATTTATTAAAAGTAAAAAAAAAAAGGCAACAAAAGAAGTACCCCACACTTGTCTTTTGTAAAATAAATATTTACGGCAGATATGGGCATCTACATTAACAATAAGATTTGCCTAAGCGGCTGAACAGCATATATCAAAAAAAAAAAGCTTGGGACATCTTGCAGACCACAGGTCGATTTTCAGACTCCCCTGCTCTACAACTCATCAATCCTCTCTTTACAACGAAGGGTACCAATTCCAGGACCAGCATCACTCTGACTCGCCCCATCTTCCCTTGTGCAAGTGTACATAATGATGCGTGCTGATGCAATTTTCTTTTTGAACTTTAAAATAGTCAATATTCAACAATTAAGAAAAATAAGTCAAGAGATTTCTGCTCTGGAAAGGCTCTACTCATACATTTTCTACAAACTATTCTGTGCAGTCCTCGCTGAAAATGGGCGAGCTTTCAAACATTTGTTGCGCAGAAAGACAAATTGAAAGTTTCCTGTTTCATAAGCAACGTTATAGAAGCAATTTGTTAAACATCAGCTGGTTAGCACTAATGTTCCTAATGAGTCCTCTGGGTCCTCTTCCACAATGGTGCAGTGTTACCGTGAATGTAGGTCAGTGGCTAATAAGTGCCCCTTTGCCTTCAGGTTTTCGCAAATGAGCATTTTTTAATTTGTCTTACTATCTAATGTGTGTGGGTGACCTTTTTGTAATAATGTTGAAAAGCACATTGTGACAAGATCTGGCTGGCTTCCTTAGCTCTGCTTGTTTTGGCTTGATGCAGCGGTACACTAGGGGGTGTTTGGGATCAGGCTGCAACAGACTGGGAGTGTAAAGCAGAGGGAGAAGTGGGTTGATTTGTTTGTGCTTGGAGAATGATTAGGGAGTTTCCCAGCATTCACACAGTTGGTCCAAGTTCAATAATGATGTAAATGTCAACTATGAATGTTCTCATTCTTCCAGGTCATTGTAATCTCAGGGCATTCAATCGATCGCAACTAGACTGTTTGGTTTGCCTTAGAAGACGTTTCGCCTCTCATCTAAGTAGGCTTTATCAGTTTGTGCTCATAGACTTAGATTGGTAAGATCTAGTCTAGCGGGTGATGCCAAAACCCTAATATTTATACTCGCTATATTAGTCTATTTATACCTGCATTGTCCTTTCCATCCTTACACTTTCCATCATTGTAACTGAGCTACTGTGTTGAACAATTTCCCTTGTGGATCATTAAAGTTTGTCTAAGTGTAAAACCAGGAGGGTGTGCCTGGGCAAGGATAATTTTGCCCTATTGTAGTGAGGAAAAAAACTGGTTTGATGCAAACGAGCAATCCTAATTGTCAAAGCCAACAACAGTCGTTGAATTGTACAAACGTAATTTCCCCTCGTTAGCATTGAGGTATGTGGCAGAACGATCACTGTGGATCGACTACTACCAGTCCAAATTAGTCGGAATCCCCCACGTAAGCATTCCATTCAGTTTTAAATAAATGGCACTCACAGAAGGTGACCAGAATGTGTCTAACTCCTGTTATTTGTTGGATGCTAGATTGCAGTCTTCTAGGAATGGTTGAAAGGATAGTGTTGTATGTGAGAGATAGGTGGTGTTACAGACCAACTCCTCTGTTCAGGGATAGTTTTTCAACCTTGACATAAGCTGGATTCCCTCACTCCTCTTTTGTACCATCCGTCCTCCCTGTCCAGGATCTGTACATTTTTCTTCTCAAAGCAGTGTTGTTTCTCCCTCAAGTGCAGGTACACATCTGAGTCTTGGCCTGAAGAGTTTGCCCGTCTATGCTGTGCCCATGCGTCGGCTTAGTGGTTGCTTTGTTTCTCCAATATATGAATCGGTGCATTCATCATTACACTGGGTAGCATACACCAGCTTGTTTTTGTGTGTGTGGGATGTCCAGTCTTTAACTAATAATGCGTAGATATTGATGAGGAAGAACATCTCAATCATCTGGGAACATGGTCCATTTTAGAACTACCTTTTCATACAACACAGTGTTTAGTATAATGTAGCATTATATCAGGGCAGTACTTCAGAAATAGTAGAGTGGGGTGATCAGGGGGCTCGCGGTGAGGTTAGAGGCAGGCATTGCAGTGTAATTGTGGCTTGACAGAAATAATTGAGAACCGCTGCATTATCGTGAGCATTCTTCGCTCTACAAATACAACACCTAGGAAAATGATGAAATCACCAGACTTGGAGGATGTTCATTCAGTGGTTTAATTTTGTAGAAGTAAGGTTGTTTTTCCTTAGCCCATTGCAAACTTATTTGCTTCTATTTAGCTGATTAATGAAGACTTTTGTTAAGATTTTCTGTATTCAAAACCCATTTCCTGAAGGCAGTTTCTTCCAGTGACTCAAGATTGTGACTGCCCATTTTTCTTCATTTGCTTTGCTATGCATTTTCTATTTTTAAGACATATTGCTTTATGTTTCCTGTCTTGACATTTTGATAGGCAGCATGATGGCACAGAGGTTAGTGCTGGTGCCTCACTATAAAAAGGTTCTGGGTTTGATCCCCAGGCTCGGGATCTTTCTGTGCGGGTTTGCATGTTCTCCCCGTGACTGCGTGGGTTCCCTCCGGGTACTCCGGCTTCATCCCACCTCCAAATACATGCACCTGGGGATAGTTTGATTGGCAACACTACATTTCCCCTAGTGTGTGAATGTGAGTGTGAATGTTGTCTATCTATCTGTGTTGGCCCTGCGATAAGGTGGAAATTTGTCCAGGGTTTACCCTGCCTTCTGAATTCAAATGGGATAGGCTCCAGCCACCCCCGCGACCCCGAGAGGGACAAGCGGTAGAAAATGGATGGATGGGTAAATGTGTTACCCCACAAAAGGGACAAGCGGTAGAAAATGGATGGATGGATGAATGAATGTGTTGATATTTTATCGTATGCTTGCCTTTTACAACCTTCCCATGTTGTTTCTACATGCTCCAGATTTTAGACACAGTTGACTTTGAACAATCAACATATTTTCCCACATTGCATTAACATTTACATTCTTGAAAAAGTTTGATGATCCTCTCTATTGTTTCATTTGACATATCTCATGTTAGAGCCATGATTCATGTCAATTTACTCTCCAAAGTGTGAACATTCCTTTTTAACTGGAGACTACTGAACATATTTAACCTGATGCAGGTGTTAGCTTTGGAAATGAATATTTACATGGCGAATGTTCTCCTCAGAATTGGATTACTCAATAATTTATTGACTCTGCTTGATCTAATGGCTCAGGTGGTGGAGTGGTTGGCCCCCAAACCGATGGTTGCAGGGCCGATCCGCAGTGTCCCTGTGACCTTGTCAAAGTGTCTTTGAGCAATTTACTCAACCCCCAGTTGTTCCTGATGCGATGTAATCAGTAAGTTTGTCATGTCCGCTATCTGCTTTTTTTCTACACAATTTCACAACTGAATGAACATCCGCCAAGTGTGGTGATTTCATATAGTTGTAGCAAAAGTGGCAAACGTGATGTTAAATGTTCATTTATTTTTGTTTTAATTTGTCATTTATATGTATTTCACATTGTTTTTCTGAAAATAAAACAATAATTATTCTCCATAAAATAGTTTTACGTTAATAGTCTTGAGTGTTCAATGATGTCACATTTTTACTTGTTTTTGTGATCCAGACACACCACAAAAAAAGTAAGAATTGTGCAGTCAGAAATTTGTTTGATTAAGAAACAGGCAGAAGAAAAATAAAGTTATACCAGGAAACTAGAAGGCAACATAACTGTTTGGCATACACTAGATAATGAACCAGCACTGAAGGAGGGAACAAAGTGAAACTAAATAGAACTAATCAACAACGAGGAAAAGGTGTGCTGGCAGGACAAGGAACAGAAAGTAAACGTGGTGCAACATCGAGACCAGACAGGAAATACTGACAAAACAAGAGCACCAGGACAGGAAGTGACAATAAACACATGAATATGACAAACACATACTTGCCAACCCTCCCGGTTGGCAAGTATATATATATAAGTAAAGGTGACGCTTTAAACAGGGAGGCGCTGCGCTACAAGTGTTGCTTTAAAACATGCCTCACAAAATGTGGCGATTAGTATTACCACCTTTGCTTTAAACTTAGGTAAACATTCAAATACTAATCATTCAGATTTGCATAAGGAATTATAAAGAGTGAAAGGTAGTAATGTAGTTGTCACACCTGTCCTGCTGTTCGGCTCCGGTGCAGACCGTAGTCGAGGAGCACAGGGCAGACGTTCCCTTCAGGGTCGATGTTTTCGTGGTGGGTAACACCCTTCACTTTAAATGGGTCTGCTAAACTCTGCTTTCGGGTCAAACACAAATCCCTTTGGTGTTGTTTTGCGCATACTATGATTATATGAAAATCATTCTTTATCCTACATTCTCATTTGTGTTTCCTACCAGGTAGTAATGTCACAATGGTGCCATCTTTTTCCTCTGAGTTTAATGGCTAATCCCATGTCATACTGGCGAGCCCACATTGACAAAACAGTCCCATGTAAAATGGTGTGAAAACAATAAAAGTATTTGTATAATAGACATCAGAGCAGGCGGGCAGGCATTGGAACAAGACAGAATAACACCAGAGGCTGCAGGTGACAGTCCCGACTCAGCAAATGGAGAGCCGGCTGGCCTACACCTTATACAAGGATGCCCACCTAAGTACGTCCATCAATCTTTGATATGTTCGGATAGTCGAACCTCGGATTCAGGAGGAACAGTGTGGTTTTCGTCCTGGTCGTGGAACTGTGGACCAGCTCTATACTCTCGGCAGGGTCCTTGAGGGTGCATGGGAGTTTGCCCAACCAGTCTACATGTGCTTTGTGGACTTGGAGAAGGCATTCGACCGTGTCCCTCGGGGAGTGCTCAGAGAGTATGGGGGTATCGGACTGTCTGATTGTGGCTCCCTGTATGATCAGTGTCAGAGCTTGGGCAGTAAGTCGGACACGTTTCCAGTGAGGGTTGGACTCCGCCAAGGCTGCCCTTTGTCACCGATTCTGTTCATAACTTTTATGGACAGAATTTCTAGGCGCAGTCAAGGCGTTGAGGGGATCCGGTTTGGTGGCTGCAGGATTAGGTCTCTGCTTTTTGCAGATGATGTGGTCCTGATGGCTTCATCTGGCCAGGATCTTCAGCTCTTGCTGGATCGGTTTGCAGCTGAGTGTGAAGCGACTGGGATGAGAATCAGCACCTCCACGTCCGAGTCCATGGTTCTCGCCCGGAAAAGGGTGGAGTGTCATCTCCGGGTTGCGGAGGAGACCCTGCCCAAGTGGAGGAGTTCAAGTACCTCAGAGTGATGTTCACGAGTGAAGGAAGAGTGGATCGTCAGATCGACAGGTGGATCGGTGCGGCGTCTTCAGTAATGCGGACGCTGTATCGATCCGTTGTGGTGAAGAAGGAGCTGAGCCGGAAGGCAAAGCTCTCAATTTACCGGTCGATCTACATTCCCATCCTCACCTATGGTCATGAGCTTTGGGTTATGACCGAAAGGACAAGATCACGGGTACAAGCGGCCGAAATTAGTTTCCTCCGCCGGGTGGCAGGGCTCTCCCTTAGACATAGGGTGAGAAGCTCTGTCATCCGAGGGGAGCTCACAGTAAAGCCGCTGCTCCTCCACATCGAGAGGAGCCAGATGAGGTGGTTCGGGCATCTGGTCAGGATGCCACCCGATCGCCTCCCTAGGGAGGTGTTTAGGGCACGTCCGACCGGTAGGAGGCCACGGGGAAGACCCAGGACACGTTGGGAAGACTATGTCTCCCGGCTGGCCTGGGAACGCCTCGGGATCCTCCGGGAAGAGCTGGACGAAGTGGCTGGGGAGAGGGAAGTCTGGGCTTCCCTGCTTAGGCTGCTGCCCCCGCGACCCGACCTCGGATAAACGGAAGAAGATGGATGGATGGAATCTTTGACTTCACAAATGGCCCTCTATTAAAAAAAAGCTCTGCAAAAATTCAAAACATGATGCAAGCTCACACCCAAATGCATGTATTTATGATTTGATGCCTTGGCATTGTTTAACATGAGTACCCAACTTTGTAACAACATTCCCTCCCTTTTCGTTGCCTTCCTCGTGCACATCTAATCAACAGGCAGGACACATTCAGAGCCTCAAACAATCGGAAATGTTTTAACTCTTTTCAAAAATGCACAGTTTTCCCACTCCGTAATGTAAACTAACTTGAGCCACAACAGGGAGGCTGAAAAACCGCATGCAGGTCCGCAACCACAAGGTTGTCAGCCTCTGCCGTATATGTTTTTTTCCATTGTGATAATGTCTGATATGACCAGAATGCATACGATGGGCAAGATGGCTCCTGGTCCCTTTTTTTACCACCTCTCTGATAAATCTGGCATTTCCCTTTGAGATAGGACTCTGTGATGTCAGTCCAACAATGGGCAATGGTCTTTGTTTAGGTGCTGATTTGTCATGACTGAGTTTGTGCAATATGCACATTGTTCCATACGTGTTCTGGTTAAAAATGTTACTGATGACTAAAATTCCTCTAAATCTTCATTCCTAACAGTATGCTAATTCAGCGTAATCCAAATCCACACTCAAATCATGTCCCCACACCAACTTGGTTAACCCTAAATCAAAGCCGCAGTTAAACTGCTTGTAATTGCTGCCTCCTCATGTTTAATCCTTCTCCGTGTTGCTCAGACAAGGCTATAAGTATGAAATACACCCCAAACCCCAGTTTCATGGCTTCTGTTCTTCTCCACCAGTGAGGTCATGCTCGCCAACATGGATGTGGGCCTTGCTGGTACGTGGGAGTGCCTGGTCACCAGTTCCCGTGGCAACAGGTCCCAGCAGATGGACATTGTTGTTCTGGAGACATCTGCGCCATACTGTCTTGCTGATCGCGTCATCAACAACAAGGGGGAGTTCAGGTGAGTCACAATTTGACTGTTCTGGTGACATCACGAGAATAACTAATCCTACCATCTTCTTGAGCACAGCCACATTTACGTCAATCAATATAAATTGGTTGATTTGGATATGTTTGCCAATTTTTTAACAGTCCTAAAATAAGTGATTTTGGATGCTTTTAGTAAAGTAATAACTGTATTGGTATGGTATAGCACACTATTTTTCAACACACTTGTGTGCCATGAGATAGAGTCTGGTGTGCCGTGGGAGATTATCTAATTTCACCTATTTCGGTTAAAAATATTTTTTGCAAACCAATAATTATAGTTTGCAAATTATGTGTTGTTGTTGAGTGTCGGTGCTGTCCAGAGCTCGGCAGAGTAACCGTGTAATACTCTTCCATATCAGTAAGTGGCACCAGGTAGCTAATTGCTTTGTAGATGTCGAACCAAAACTAAACAAAAGGTGAGTGCCCCTAAGAAAAGGCATTGAAGTTTAGAGAAGGCTATGCAGAACGAAACTAAATCTGAACTGGTTGCAAAGTAAAAAAAAAAACAGAATGCTGGACGACAGCAAAGACTTACTGTGGAGCAAAGACGGCGTCCACAAAGTACATCCGAACATGACATGACAATCAACAATGTTCCCACGAAGAAGGATAAAAACAACTGAAATATTCTTGATTGCTAAAACAAAGTAGATGCGGGAAATAGCGCTCAAAGGAAGACATGAAACCGCTACAGGAAAATACCAAAAAAAGAGAAAAATCCACCAAAATAGGAGCGTAAGACAAGAACTAAAACACTACACACAGGAAAACAGCAAAAAACTCAAAATAAGTCACAGCGTGATGTGACAGGTCGAGATGCATGGTTGGTTATGGTTTAAAGTAATATCCAACAATTGCGACAACGGCTTTTTATTGTCAAATGAGTTTCGTTTTTTAATGATTTCTGCTGGTGGTGTGCCTCTGGATTTTTTCAATGAAAAAAATGTGCCTTGGCTCAAAAAAAATTGAAAAACACTGGTATAGCATGATCTAACATGGTGGTAGGGTCGAGCTGCAGGATACAAACAATAAAAAAAAAACCCTGCTTGAAACTAATTAAACGCAAAGAAAGCATTTGCACCCTCTGCTTTTATGTTTCTGTATGCTGTATAATGCACATTAAACATGGAGGTCCTGCAGAATATCATTAAGTATGTGCAGTAAATTTGCTCATATATTTTAATAACGTTTGGATACAAGGTATGAAATCCAGTAACTATAACCAGTCTTATAGTCAGAGGACATGCTTATTTCACTATCCATGCACAAAGCATCTTCTAGCCCAACAACTTCCTTTACCTTGCCAGTCGTATGTGTGTGTGTGTGTGTGTGTGTGTGTGTGTGTGTGTGTGTGTGTGTGTGTGTGTGTGTGTGTGTGTGTGTGTGTGTGTGTGTGTGTGAGAGAGAGAAAGAGAAAGAGAAAGAGAAAGAGAAAGAGAAAGAGAAAGAGAAAGAGAGCGAGAGGAGAGAGAGAGAGAATGTCAGCCTATATACTTTCCAGCTCTCCTCCACTGCACAATCACACAGACGTTGCTTCTCTTGGAGTACTGGCGTAATGACCTGGAAAATGAGCCTCCTTTTTAGTTTGAAACCAAATTAATGTCATTTATTATCAGGTTGTGGGAGTGTTTGCTTGGAAGCAGAAAGCTGTTCCCAGTTTTTTTTTTTTTTAAACAGATCACCATTTTCCATGGTGTGGCCCTTATATGTTTGTATGCCAAGTCAAGTCATGCCAAGTTGGCTGCAGAGACATAATGAAGTCATCGTCTAATGTGCATAATTTGCCATGGGGCATTTGCATGTAATTGTAATGGACGCTGTAGGATAAATGCATAACATTGTGGGAGATAAAAAGCAAAAAAAATCCTGAAACACAAATACCACCCGCTAAACAGTGGGTTCAAACTATGAAATTGCATGTACTATTGGGCGTGTTGCGTGTGATCTACTAAGACTGCGAGTGCAATTAAATTAAATTAAATTCATTTAATTTAATTTAGGTTTTTGCATTTACTACTGGCATTTCATTAATTTCCCTCACATTATTTTTATTATGTTCTCCAACCTGTTTGCAATGTTGTCAAACTAGCAGGACACATCTATAATACCATACCATACCATACCATAACAAGTTTATTTATCTGTAACACCTTTACTGCAATATAGAATCGCAGTCTAAACACAACAGATACTTTTTTTAGCTCACCTGACGCTCTACTGGGAGGCGATGGTCCATCACAGCACCAGAGCGCATATATGCGTTTCGAATGACCGAAACCCATGAAAATGCATATTGTAAGACATTTTTTCATATATCTACGAAATGAAAAAAGAAACAGTGTCATGGCTGGTTACACCAGGCCATGCCTAATTTTCAGTTTGTTAGTGTTCTTGTGCGTTTAGTGTTTTAGTGTTTTAGTTCCTGTCCTGCACTCTTATTTTGGTGGCACTTCCTGTTGTGTTTTCCCGTAACCGCTTCTCATCTTTCTATGAGCACTGGTCCATGCAGCTGCTTTCTGTTAGCAATTAGGTCTATTTAAGTTGAGTCTGAACCATCATTCTTGGTCGGGACATTGTTGATTATTCATTCTATTGTACAGATGTACTTTGTGGATGCCGTCTGCTCCACAATCTTTGTAAGTGTTTTTGCTGTGTTCCAGCATTCCGATTTTTTATTTTTTTTGCCTGTCTTGTGTAGTTTTGTTTACGTGCATAGCTTTCTCTATGCTTTCAGAGCAGTTCCTTGCTCCCGCGTTTTGTTTGTTCTTTTATTAAATACCTTGCTCACCTACACGCTTCCTCCTCGAACGTCTGCATATTTTAAAATCACTACAACTTCCGTCGTCTCACACGACACGTCACTGACAAACAGCATTAAAAAAAAAAAACACCAGCAGACACTAAAACGCATCAATTGACTTTATTTTAATCAACCCCTTAAGTCATCCTGCAGCAACATTTTAAAATGATTCTAATGACTCAACGATATGTCTAATATTTTTTATTTATGACAATCCGGATATGGTGACACACACGCAGGACTGAAATTACTCTGTCTATCGTCTGTCTTTGCAGCACAAGCACCATCCTTCTCACAGTCATATGTGTCAGTTTGCACCTATTTTTCAGAAGTGCTGAATAAAGATGCAAAATAGAGCAAGTGATCAGCCTTGATAAATCGCACTGCGCGTGCTAAATACTTATATTTGCATCTTCTCCTCCTGGCACTGTGGGTGTTCTGATGATCAGCATATATTCTGCATATTCATGAAGGCAGACACGCTGAAATTAATCACGCTCCTTATTCTGCTCTCTAAAGAGACGCAAGAGGTAGTGGTGGAAAACACGCTCTAAGAAATGAAATGCCACTTGTTTGCACCTACGTCATCACCCCAAACCACTCGGAAGCTGTTATTATTAGATAGTATGTTATTAAATAAATAAGAAGTAGGGGTGGAAAAAAATAATTGGTGAAAGCCTATAACCGATTATAACTTTAAAAATATGAATACATTAATATTACAAACAAGGTAGCGATGAAGGAACTTGTTATGCTAATGAGAGCAGAACTGCCAACTTATTTGAAAGACTTCCAGCCCCAATTTAGCCACAACTCTGCGAGGTGATCACATCAACTTCTACACTATTCATTAGTGATGTATACCAAGTACCGGTATATTTTAGTACTGGTTTCTAATTGGGTCAGTCCTTCTTGACCTTGAAGATTCCTTACTATATATATATATATATATATATATATATATATATATATATATATATATATATATATATATATATATACACACATTCATATTTATATATGTATACACGTACACATACACATACACACACATACACATATACATACACACACACATATATATATATATATAACAATTATTACATACATACATACACACATACACACACACACACACATTTATAAACAAATCCATACACAGGCGGGGCAGCAATCCCCAGGACCCACTGTCCACCTAGAACCAGCCGATCACTTCGACCCCCGCCCCCAAAGATCCGGCCGCGCACCTCCCACCCCCTGAGGGCAACCCCAGACAAGCCGGCACCGAGACGACTGCACGATACTGGGCGCGATGGCAGGCCCGGGCCGACACCCAACAAACCCACCAACACGACAACAAACGAAAACGGAGCCGGCAAGTTCGCCAGCCCCGGCGCTGCCACAGAATTAAAAAAACAACATTCCAAACATTGAGCTAATGTAAATTCTGATAGTAGATTATCCATCTAATCATTAATACAATGTAGGGTTGACTCGATACCAGTATTGTGGTACCAGTACCCGTACCAAAATGTATTTTGATACTTTTCGATATTTTTTTAAATAAAGGGTACAGCAAAAATTGTCACTATTGGCTATATTTTAACAGAAAATCTTATGATACATGAAACATACAGTACATGTCTTATTACAATTAAATAACAATTTGGGCATTATATAACATAGTATCACACTAACGTAACGTAATGTATCATACTAGACAACTTCTCTTTTAGTAGTAAGTAAGCAAACGAAAGCTCCTAATTTAGCTGCTGATGTATGCAGTAAAATTAATGTGTCTTTTCCCATTCTATTATTTTGTCAACATTATGACGGACAATCGATAGATGATGATTAATCTACGTGTTCATTTACTGTTAATATCGTCTTACTTTCTGTTTTAACATGTTGTATCTACACTTCTGGTAACATGTAATAAGCACAATAAGCACAACTCTTCTGTTGTTTGGATACTTTACATAAGTTTTGGTTGATACTACACATTTGGGTAGGAATACAATACAGAGTAGTTTACAGGGTCATACATTGGTGATATTTAAAGTGATAATAAAAAAAACCTATTGATGTAATCATTGTAGTATTGACTATAAACGGTTCTTGTGATTAATATTGATACAATCGATATTTGTGGAGATCCACGACATTTGTTTACATTCAGTAGTATTAGGCGCACCATTAGGCGCATGAAAAAAAAGGACCAGTACACGGACAGCATTACCTTTTTCTCTTTATTAGTACCGCTGTACTATTACAATGCGACCCCCCAAAAAAAGGTCAAGCAAATTTCAAGAAATGTGCTGACCATAAACTTAAGTCTGTGTACGATCATCTCCCATAGTTTCAGTTATCTTGGTCGTGTTGCTTACATGTTTCCTTTGTCCAAAATATGATCCAGTGTGTCGCGAAAAATTGTCAATTACATTTTGCTACAATATTACTTCCATATTTTAAAATTAGGAAGTTGCACAACTTCCGTACCCAGTCAAAAGTATGAGGACACTGAAACTTTCTCCCAAAATGTGCTTGCACTCCTCTGTATGATTTGTTGGAGAAATCGGCCTTCACGCAAAATATATTTTTCTTGGTTGACCTGTCACAGTCTGTTGTTGGTGATGCAGAGATGACAGGCTTTGTCCAGGAAAACATGATTTAATGTTCATAAAATAAAGGTAAAAACACAAACCAGGAACTAGGAATAGCCAAAACTGAAAACAGGAACCAGCAAACAGAAAACTGGAAACAGCTAATGGCTAACAAGAAAACACAAAACAAAAGAGTTACGAGAAAGCAAACTACAAATAGCTAACAGGAACAGCTTACCGCTACGACGACAGGTACAAGGACAAGTAGTAACACGACAGGTAGTAGCTATAACGATATCGACACGACAGGTAGGAATGACATTAACAAGTATTAGCGACAATAATCCAGCACTGACTGGAGGGGAAGGCAGGTTCAAATAGCAGCTGGCTGATTGACATCAGGTGTGGCCAGGTGCCAATCAGCATACTTGCCAACCCTCCCGGATTTTCCGGGAGACTCCCGAAATTCAGCGCCTCTCCCGAAAACCTCCCGGGACAAATTATCTCCCGAAAATCTCCTGAAATTCAGGTCCATGCGGACCTCAGTCCGCTTCCCCACAATATAAATGGCGTGCCTGCCCAATGACGTTATAACTGTAGAATGATCGAGGGCGAGTTCTTGGTTTCTTATGTGGGTTTATTGTTAGGCAGTTTCATTAACGTCCTCCCAGCGCGGTAACAACACACAGCAACAGCAGTCACGTTTTCGTCTACCGTAAAGCAGTTTGTCTGCCGTAAACAGCAATGTTGTGAAACTCTTAAACAGGACAATACTGCCATCTAGTGCATTTGATGAAAGCACTTTTGTGCGTGCCACGCAGCAATGCATCATCAGAGAGGGTGTTCAGCATGGTTAGAAAAATAGTGACAGAGAATAGAACAAGGATGGACAATTCAACCCTTAACTCAACAAGTATATGTGTAAATAAATGAACACTGAAATTCAAGTATTTCTTTTATTTATATATAAATATATATATATATATATATATATATATATATATATATATATATATATATATATATATATATATATATATATATATATATATAAGGTAAAATAAATATATATTTATAGCTAGAATTCACTGAAAGTCAAGTATTTCTTATATATATATATATATATATATATATATATATATATATATATATATATATATATATATATATATACACTGTATATATATATACACTGTATATATATATATGTATATATATATATACATATGAAATACTTGACTTGGTGAATTCTAGCTGTAAATATACTCCTCCCCTCTTAACCACGCCCCCCCCAACCACGCCCCCCCATCCCCCCACCCCCCACCACCTCCCGAAATTGGAGGTCTCAAGGTTGGCAAGTATGCCAATCAGCCACAGCTGAGGGGACAAAGCACTCAGGGAGATAATCCGGAAATAACCAAAATAAGAGCGCTGACAGGAAACAAAGACAAACGCAGAGGAAAAACTAAAACATGGCCAAACTGTCAGGGACAAGCCTGACATGACCAGGACGTGTTGGGGAAAACTATCGTTCCAATATTTCATGCACAGAGTCGACTTGTATACCCTGAAAAAGAAAAGAAGAAATATTTTATTAACAGATTTATTCAAAGATTTGTAGGTTCTAATTTTTTTTGGGTCGAGTCTGACATTGTAGTTTACTTGCTATTACATTCAAAACATAGCGTGGAGTAGGAAATAATTGAATACCTTATAAACCACTAGTGTCATGAATGCTTAAATTGTGTTAAATGTATGTGTTTTCTGCTGAGCTTTTTCCTCATAACACTTGGTTTCAAGTGTGGTCGGGACCTCATAAGTTTCGAGAGCTATACAACCCTCTGCAATACGCCCTTCTCTTAACCTTAGAGGAGAATTGGTACACCGCTTGCTTGACGTGAACACATAAAACCATGTGATAATTGGGATTATAGTATTAAACATTTTATATGATCTTGCATACACTTTTGCAATTAAGAACATTATGTTAGCTATGGCGGTGTCCAAATTCTATGTTTGCAGTCGACCAAGGATTCTGCCCATGCTGTCGAAGGGAGGACACACTTTGTAAGATCATTCATGTGAATTTGGACGGTCGAGCCTTCCGCACACTTCCTGCTTGTATCACATTTGCTCAACTTTACACTGACATCATGACGGGAGGATATCTGCCATCAGGACCAAAGAGCAAAACTAAAATGAAAAAACAATCTTACAATATAGAAACAAAGTTATTTTTATTGTAGGTTTTACAGGCAAGAGAAAAGAGGATCTCTGTAAGGAGATTAACCTGATGTATTAAAACACGTTTTTTCGGATTTGGATAGCCTTTGTGCGGTGCGATGACATCAGCCGCTTATAAATGTGCACTACTCAGACTGTAGACCCTAATTTTGGACAGCCTATAAAAGGTTACCTTGACGGAAAGATAATTCAGTGTTAATGGTAATTTCAGACTTTGCACTCCAATGACGGCTGAGCACTTAGGCCATGTCTACACTAAATCGTTTAACCCCTTAAACGAATAATTATTTAGCCTAAGCCCCGTTTCAGCCACACTAAACCATTGTTTAGGTTCCCCTCCTCGGACAAATTTTACACGGGTAAGTCAACCGTGTAATTCTTGAATCTCCGGCACTTAGCTTTGTATGGACTCATTGATCGTTTACAAAGTGAGTTCGGAGAGGAAGTGACGCCAGAAAGACCGCACCCACACAGGAAGTGACGCTAAAAGTATGCGCCCCACCAGAGGTGGGTAGTAACGCGCTACATTTACTCCGTTACATCTACTTGAGTAACTTTTGGGATGAATTGTACTTCTAAGAGTAGTTTTAATGCAACATACTTTTACTTTTACTTAAGTATATTTATAGAGAAGGAACGCTACTTTTACTCCGCTACTTTTATCTACATTCAGCTCGCTACTCGCTACTAATTTTTATCGATCTGTTAATGCACGCTTTGTTTGTTTTGGTCTGTCAGACAGACCTTCAAAGTGCCTGCCTTACTGGTGACGTTTCACTTCGTTCCACCAATCAGATGCAGTCACTGGTGACGTTGGACCAATCAAACAGAGCCAAGTGGTCACATGACCTGACTTAAACAAGTTGAAAAACGTATTGGGGTGTTACCATTTAGTGGTCAATTGTACGGAATGTGTACTGTACTGTGCAATCTAATAATAAAAGTTCCAATCAATCAATCAAAAGTGTGAAGGAAAAAAGATACTTTTTTATTTCAACCGTACATCCTGTCAAAAGCCTAAAGACTGACCGCACATGAGGACGTTCCTGTCTTCACAATAAAAGTGCCGCTCCATCGCGCCTGCGCTTTCAAAACAAGAGTCTCCGAAAGCCAGCGCAAACAAGCTAGCAAGCTACGGAGTTTGACGCCAATATATTTCTTGTAAAGTATATAAAAACGAATATGGAAGCTGGAAACTTTCATGTGGTATAAGACAGAAAGGAGGAACTTGTCTTCTCCATTTGAAAACGTGGACGTTATCATCACTACTGTCTGATTACAATCAATGCAAGTCATCAGAATCAGGTAATACACCAACTTATATTCTAGTCTTCATGACAGAAAGGAATCTATATGTGTTAAACATGCATGTATATTCATTAAAACACCTTAAACATGTAAACAAAAACAGCAAAATAAATACATATAAATGATATACTGTATATATCAATGTATATGTATCTATGTATATATATATATATATATATATATATATATATATATATATATATATATATATATATATATATATATATATATATATATACATGTGTATATATATATATATATATATATATATATATATACATGTGTATATATATATATATATATATATATATATATATATATATATATATATATATATATATATATATATACAGGTAAAAGCCAGTAAATTAGAATATTTTGAAAAACTTGATTTATTTCAGTAATTGCATTCAAAAGGTGTATCTTGTACATTATATTTATTCATTGCACACAGACTGATGCATTTAAATGTTTATTTCATTTAATTTTGATGATTTGAAGTGGCAACAAATGAAAATCCAAAATTCCGTGTGTCACAAAATTAGAATATTACTTAAGGCTAATACAAAAAAGGGATTTTTAGAAATGTTGGCCAACTGAAAAGTATGAAAATGAAAAATATGAGCATGTACAATACTCAATACTTGGTTGGAGCTCCTTTTGCCTCAATTACTGCGTTAATGCGGCGTGGCATGGAGTTGATGAGTTTCTGGCACTGCTCAGGTGTTATGAGAGCCCAGGTTGCTCTGATAGTGGCCTTCAACTCTTCTGCGTTTTTGGGTCTGGCATTCTGCATCTTCCTTTTCACAATACCCCACAGATTTTCTATGGGGCTAAGGTCAGGGGAGTTGGCGGGCCAATTTAGAACAGAAATACCATGGTCCGTAAACCAGGCACGGGTAGATTTTGCGCTGTGTGCAGGCGCCAAGTCCTGTTGGAACTTGAAATCTCCATCTCCATAGAGCAGGTCAGCAGCAGGAAGCATGAAGTGCTCTAAAACTTGCTGGTAGACGGCTGCGTTGACCCTGGATCTCAGGAAACAGAGTGGACCGACACCAGCAGATGACATGGCACCCCAAACCATCACTGATGGTGGAAACTTTACACTAGACTTCAGGCAACGTGGATCCTGTGCCTCTCCTGTCTTCCTCCAGACTCTGGGACCTCGATTTCCAAAGGAAATGCAAAATTTGCATGGTTGGGTGATGGTTTGGGGTGCCATGTCATCTGCTGGTGTCGGTCCACTCTGTTTCCTGAGATCCAGGGTCAACGCAGCCGTCTACCAGACCTTCGCAATTTAGATTCAATATCCCTCTTCAAATCAAGACTCAAAACACACCTATTCCTGACTGCTTATTCATTGTAATCATCTTTTTATTTCTCTTTGTTGTTGTTGTTGTTGTTGTTGTTTTTTTATCCAATTTGATTTTATTGTTGTGATTTTGTACGGTGTCCTTGAGTGCCCAGAAAGGCGCCTTATAAATAAAATGTATTATTATTTGTATTATTAATCCAGCTCTGCAAATTGTCTCCTTAAAAATAACCTTTCAAATCATCAAGTTTAATTGACCACAATTAATTTTACCAGCATTCTTTTGATGTGTCTGAATAAAGATTGTGTTTTGCTGTAGCAACATTTTTTTTTCATTGGGACCTTCAATAGAAATAAAAAAAACAAACAAACAAACATTTAATCTCTAATATTTAAACATTATCACATTTTCATCATCTGGGTGAAATTTATGAGACTTTTAATCTCCCACCATTAATTTTCCAGATATTGATTGAAATCATACATGTACAATGGTTTTATTATGTTATAATAACTATTTAATGATGTGAAGTGAATTATATTTATATAGCGCTTTTCTCTAGTGAATCAAAGCGCTTTACATAGTGAAACCCAATATCTAAGTTACATTTAAACCAGTGTGGGTGGCACTGGGAGCAGGTGGGTAAAGTGTCTTGCCCAAGGACACAACGGCAGTGACGAGGATGGCGGAAGCGGGGATCAAACCTGCAACCCTCAAGTTGCTGGCATGGCCGCTCTACCAACCGAGCTATACCACCCCGATGATCATCTTTATGAAGTGGCTTAGCCTCTTAAAAGAGTAAGGCAACATCTATTTAGGGTAAGCTTTAAACAAAATATGGAAATGCTATATTTTGCTAACAGTCATTGCCATCTGGTGCCTCCTGTCAGGAACCTTGCTGGATCTCGCAATCCTCAGTTCCTCCATCTGGCCTTTTTTTTTTTTTGTGACTTTCTCTTTCCCGCCATTTCTCTAGGCCACTCCCTCGCAGTGACATTCCACCAATCACACATCATTATCATATATACAGTTTACATGTTGCATTAGTTACTTACACGTCAGTGTTACTATATATGAGTTATTGTGTAGAGCAGTGTTTTTCAACGTTTTTTGAGCCAAGGCACATTTTTTGCATTGAAAAAATCCGGAGGCACACCACCAGCAGAAATCATTAAAAAACGAAACTCAGTTGAGAGTAAAAAGTCGTTGTCACAATTGTTTGATATCATTTTAAACCATAACCATCAATATAGCTCTTGTCTCAAAGTAGGTGTACTGTCATGACCTGTCACATCACGCTGTGACTTAGTTTGAGTCTGTATAGTGTTTTAGTTCTAGTCTTGCGCTCCTATTTTGGTGGCTTTTTCTCTTTTTTTTGGTATTTTCTTGTAGCAGTTTCATGTTTTCCTTTGAGCGATATTTCCCGCATCTACTTTGTTTTAGCAATCAAGAATTTTTCAGTTGTTTTTATCCTTCTTTGTGGGGACATTGTTGATTGTCATGTCATGTTCGGATTTACATTGTGGACGCCGTCTTTGCTCCACAGTAAGTCTTTGCTGTCGTCCAGCATTCTGTTTTTCTATACTTTGCAGCCAGTTCAGTTTTAGTTTCGTTTTAGCCTTCCGTAAGCTTTAATGCCTTTTCTTAGGGGGACAAACATTTTGTTTATTTTTGGTTTAAGCATTAGATACCTTTTTACCTGCACACTGTCTCCCGCTGTTTCCGACATCTACAAAGCAATTAGCTACCGGCTGCCACCTACTGATATGAAAGAGTATTACAGGGTTACTCTGCCGAGCTGTAGACAGCACCGACACTCAACAACAACACATCATTTGCAGACTAATTAATGGTTTGCAAAAAATATGTTTAACCCAAATAGGTGACATTAGATAATCTCCCACGGCACACCAGATGGTATCTCACGGCACACTAGTGTGCCACGGCACAGTGGTTGAAAAACACTGGTGTAGAAATATGGAGAAATAACTACAAAAGTATACTTCATTCATTAAGTGAAGTGAAGTGAATTATATTTATATAGCGCTTTTCTCTAGAGACTCAAAGCGCTTTACATAGTGAAACCCAATATCTAAGTTACATTTAAACCTGTGTGGGTGGCACTGGGAGCAGGTGGGTAAAGTGTCTTGCCCAAGGACACAACGGCAGTGACTAGGATGGCGGAAGCGGGGATCGAACCTGGAACCCTCAAGTTGCTGGCACGGCCACTCTACAAACCGAGCTATACCGCCTCAACCGAGCTATACCGGGGCGGTATAGTGTTACAAAAAAGATCAGTTAGAATAATACATAATGTTTGATATAGAGAACATATAAACCCCATATTTATTGAATCAAAAATACTGATATTCCACGACATAGTGAATTTACAAACAGCTAAAATTATACACAAAGCAAACTAAAATTTGCTACCCAAGAATATACAACAATTCTTCTCAACAAAAGAGGAGAAATATAATATTTGAGAAAAATGTAATTTAAAACATATACGTACAACACTTAAGACTTTCAGTATATCAGTATGTGGAATTAAATTATGGAATGGATTAAGCAAATAAATCAAACAATGTACTAATATGATCCACTTCAAGAAACTCTTCAAACTTGAAGTGTTGACAAAGTACAAAAAAGAAGAACCATGATAAACATTCTGAATGTATCTCATCCATTTATTCATTTTCAAGATAATCTTACTCATCTCACCATATGAAATATAACTTACTTCACCAATTGTTATTTATTTATTTGTATTGGTATTAGTCATGGAGTATATTGTGAATAAATTGAGAACAGGAAGTGAACAAAAGTTTTAGCAACTGCTATGTAAAAGGAATGTAGTAGGATTGAATAAGCTCTGCTTCTTCCTACTCCTTTTCGAACATGTTCAATAGAGGAACTGGAAATTGCGATGTATCATGTTGTATGCATGCATGTTCCAAATGAACTCAAATTCAACTCAACTCAACGTCAAGTGTTTTAAAAAACACCTTGGGCTTTGTCATTGTATCTGAACACACCGTCTTTTCTGTTGTTCACTCTTTATTCAACTTTATATCTGTGTGGTGAAAACACTCCAAAATGTACTTATATTTGTCTGCATTTGAGCCACTCCAGAGCCATTTCAACATCAGTCGAGACACCCCAAATCACTGGATTATTTGGTGATGTGATTGCAGGTGGCCACAGACTCTTGCAGGCATCTTGGCCTTCCTGCCTTGTGCTCCTGCCACCTTTGGCTCTGCTTCCCACCCGTCAGGCAGTGCTCCTCGTTTCTCGAGCCATCGGGTGAAGAAGGCTTGGCGGCGCTGCAACCGCACTGGACGGTGGGATGCTGAGGACTACACTCAGTGTCCTTATGCCAGTGAACTCACACGTGTGCTTCATGAGCTCACCCAGGTAATAATTGCATGTGCTGTACCATCAGTTTGTTATTGTGTGATGTTGAGAGATAATGATTAACACAATGGTTGCTCTGATCATTATTATTATCCAGACAAAAATACTAGAAGAAATTATGCCATGACATCACTTTGTAGCTCTAAAGCAGGGGTACTCAAATACAAGGGCCATTCTACTAAATTGTTGAAAATGTATAAATGCAGAATAAAATGATCTGTAAACACATTTTTTATTTAGCTAACCGTGCAGTATATTAATCCGATGATGACATATTAAATACATATAATTCAACATCCATCCATCCATCCATCCATCCATTTTCTACCGCTTATTCCCTTCGGGTCGCGGGGGGTGCTGGAGCCTATCTCAGCTACAATCGGGCGGAAGGTGGGGTACACCCTGGACAAGTCAGACAACATTCACACTCACATTCACACACTAGGGCCAATTTAGTGTTGCCAATCAACCTATCCTCAGGTGCATGTCTTTGGAGGTGGGAGGAAGCCGGAGTACCCGGAGGGAACCCACGCAGTCATGGGGAGGACAAGCAAACTCCACACAGAAAGATCCCGAGCCAGAGATTGAACCCGGGACTACTCAGGACCTTCGTATTCTGAGGCACATGCACTAACCCCTGTTCCACCGTGCTGCCCATAATTCAACATCCATCCATCCATTTTCTACCGCTTATTCCCTTTGGGGTTGCGGGGGCGCTGGAGCCTATCTCAGCTACAATCGGGCAGAAGGCGGGGTACACCCTGGACAAGTCGCCACCTCATCGCAGGGCCAACAAAGATAGACAGACAACATTCACACTCACATTCACACACTAGGGACCATTTAGTGTTGCCAATCAACCTATCCCCAGGTGCATGTTTTTGGAGGTGGGAGGAAGCCGGATTACCCGGAGGGAACCCACGCAGTCACGGGGTGTACATGCAAACTCCACACAGAAAGATCCCGAGGCCGGGATTGAACTCAGGACCTTCGTATTGTGAGGCAGACCCACTAACCCTTCTTCCACCGTGCTGCCCATAATTCAACATGTTACTTAAAATCATTTATCAAATCTTATGTTTCTAGCTTTTGTCAGTAGACCATTTCCCACCAAAAGTTCAGGAATATTTGGGTCATGTGTACCTGTGTGGTTTGTGTTTCCGCCACATTTCGTAAAAGTTTATCCAAATAAGGCTAATAATGTATCGATGAGTGGTACAGTATAATTTTAGAACAATATGAGGTCATATTTTGTTTACTGAAATGTGTAAGTAAACAAAACAATGCAATAGGCTACAAAAGGACATGATTTAAAAATCAAGTGTAATTAATTTTGCATAAATATTCAGTCAGAGAGTCATCGCCTCAGTAAATGATGAATTCATGAGGGTCAGGCAAGGTTGAATGAGAAGCATTAGTTTTCATTCAGGATGTCTTTGTACATTGTTGCATTCATCTTTTTACTAGATCCTGGCTAGTCTCCCAGTTCATGCTGTTAGAAACCTTCCCCACAGCATGATGCTGCCACCACCATGCATCACTGTAAGGATGGTATTTACCTGGTGATGAGTGATGCCTGGTTTCTTCCTCCGCCTGGCATTCCAGTGAAAGAGTTCAATCTTTGTCTCATGAGTCCAGATAATTTTGTTTATCATGTTATGAGAGTCTTTCAGGTTCATTTTGGCTAACTTTTTACAAATAAATGGGTTTTGTCTGGCCACTATACAATGCAGGCCTGATTGGTGGTTTGCTGCAGAGATGGTTGTTCTTCTGGAAGGTTCTCCTTTCTCCACAGAGGAATGCTGTAGCTTTGACAGAGTGATCATCGGGTTCTTAGTCAGCTCCCTGACTAGACTAAGATGAATGCAACAATGTACAGAGACATCCTGGATGAAAACCAACACTTCTCATCCAACCTGATGGTGCTTGGGAAGTTCTGCAGAGAAGAATGGGCAAAGAGGAATGGGTGAAACTGCCCAAGAATAGGTGTGCCAAGCTTGTGGCATTGTATTTAAAAAGACTAAAAGGCCTACTGAAATGCGATTTTCTTATTTAAACGGGGATAGCAGGTCCATTCTATGTGTCATACTTGATCATTTCGCGATATTGCCATATTTTTGCTGAAAGGATTTAGTAGAGAACATCGACGATAAAGTTTGCAACTTTTGGTCGCTGATAAAAAAGCCTTGCCTGTACCGGAAGTAGCAGACGATATGCGCGAGACGTCACAGGTTGTGGAGCTCCTCACATCTGCACATTGTTTACAATCATGGCCACCAGCAGCGAGAGCGATTCGGACCGAGAAAGCGACGATTTCCCCATTAATTTGAGCGAGGATGAAAGATTTGTGGATGAGGAAAGTGAGAGTGAAGGACTAGAGGGCAGTGGGAGCAATTCAGATAGGGAATATGCTGTGAGAGGGGGGTGGGACCTGATATTCAGCTGGGAATGACTAAAACAGTAAATAAACACAAGACATATATATACTCTATTAGCCACAACACAACCAGGCTTATATTTAATATGCCACAAATTAATCCCGCATAACAAACACCTCCTCCCTCCCGTCCATATAACCCGCCAATACAACTCAAACACCTGCACAACACACTCAATCCCACAGCCCAAAGTACTGTTCACCTCCCCAAAGTTCATACAGTACATATATTTCCCCAAAGTTACGTACGTGACATGCACATAGCGGCACGCACGCGATCAAATGTTTGGAAGCCGCAGCTGCATGCGTACTCACGGTACCGTGTCTGCATATCCAACTCAAAGTCCTCCTGGTAAGAGTCTCTGTTGTCCCAGTTCTCCACAGGCCAATGGTAAAGCTTGACTGTCATCTTCCGGGAATGTAAACAATGAAACACCGGCTGTGTTTGTGTAGCTGCAGTCGGCCGCAATACACCGCTTCCCACCTACAGCTTTCTTCTTTGCTGTCTCCATTGTTCATTGAACAAATTGCAAAAGATTCACCAACACAGATGCCCAGAATACTGTGGAATTTTGCGATGAAAACAGACGACTTAATAGCTGGCCACCATGCTGTCCCAAAACATCCTCTACAATCCGTGACGTCACGCGCTGACGTCATCATACCGAGACTTTTTCAGCAGGATATTTCGCGCGAAATTTAAAATTGCACTTTAGTAAGCTAACCCGGCCGTTTTGGCATGTGTTGCAATGTTAAGATTTCATCATTGATATATAAACTATCAGACTGCGTGGTCGGTAGTAGTGGGATTCAGTAGGCCTTTAAGGCTGTAATTGCTGCCTAAGGTGTATCAACAAAGCATTGAGCAAAACCTGTGAATACTTATGGACATGTGATTTATTTTCTTTTAATTTCTAATAAATTTGCTTCTTTTTTTTTTCAAAAACCTTTTCACATTGTCATTATGGAGTATTGTGTGTAGAATTTGGATGACAAAAATGGATGTATTCCTGGCCAACTTTCCAAAGTCTCACTAGGAACTCAATTAGTTCCTGGTGGAACTTTATTTACCGGGTAGGTTTTGGTGGAAACGCATGGGGTGTTTCTTTCACGGGAGTAAATGGGAAAGTTCCTGTAAAAGTTCCCACAGTGGAAAATTGTCTAAATAATTTTCCTCGTTAGCCACATCACAGTTACAGAACGGTAGCCCTCAGACGGTGGCTTTGTGATATTATTACCCAATTTCCCCAATGATTACCAACAAACTGAAGCCAAACTTGCTTTGGAATCAGAAATCAAAATGAGAGAAAAGCAGATATTAAAATTCAGTAGTGTAAAATTTATTTTGAAAGCTCGGGTTGAATTGACCAAAAAAAAAAACCAACAACTCGGAATAGCTTGTTTCAACAAATACTAGAGTTAACATTTGCATTTGCATGAAGTGCATTGTTTTTCTGTCAAAATGTAAATGCATGTATCAAGAAAGATGAAATGCCTTATTGACGCACAATATTTCCAAGCTTTTGTTATATATTTCCAAACGTAGTTTGAGTTTGGCTACTGTTATCGAGCCGATACAAACATCCTTTTATGTTATTTGTTCATATTCCAATTTGTCGAATCACTCTAATGTGCTTAGTGTCAACATGTTATTAGTGTTAATAGGATAGGATAATACATATTTTGTTTATCTCACAATGCTGTTATATTTAATGCATTTGATAATTCTATGCTAATCCCCCCACCCCCTCCCTTGTGGTCACATTTAAAGTATTAGGTAAATTACTTTGTGTATTATTCAAGTAGAAAATGTTGCATGTTGTATGCAATTATCCATCTCTGACAGTGAAGGTGTGTCACACTCCACTCAGCTGAGGGTTGGTTAGTAAGCGGTTTAAGGTTAAGAGAAAAACTTATCGGCGTGGCGAAGTTGGTAGAGTGGCCGTGCCAGCAATCGGAAGCAATCGGAGGGTTGCTGGTTACTGGGGTTCAATCCCCACCTTCTACTATCCTAGTCACGTCCGTTGTGTCCTTGGCCAAGACACTTCACCCTTGCTCCTGATGGCTGCTGGTTAGCGCCTTGCATGGCAGCTCCTGCCATCAGTGTGTGAATGTGTGTGTGAATGTGGAAATAGTGTCAAAGCGCTTTGAGTACCTTGAAGGTAGAAAAGCGCTATACAAATATAACCCATTTATTTATTATTATTTATCTTTTGTCAAGCAAATTTGTACTGCAGATATGAGCATCTACATCAACAATATGATTTGCCTGAATGGCTGGACAGGACCTGTTTTTATTTAAACAATCAAAAATAAGCGGTTCAAAGGAATTTAAACAATCCAACAAAACTGTGGTTATACGATTTGGTATTTATCCACCATTGCTTTTTACACAGAACCCAGCACATTGGCATAGTGATTTACTTCATCCGGCATCAGGAAAATTGAATGTATTTTGGTAGTAAAGCCCACATGTTGCAGGTCATATAAAATAATTGTTGAAGCCTGTTGCAGCATTACGACATCCCCCGCCATACAGACACCATTGCACCTATTTTATGACTATGATACTGCCAATGAAATAGCATTATTATAATTACAATTTGTTTTTTATCTCATTCTGATACCACAGTGCAACATCTGCTCCATTTTACCACAGATAACCATCAACAGCACAAATGCCCAACCTTTAGGACAGCAGTTGGTGGCCTTCACCAGCAGAGCAGCTCACTTCTCTGACGTCATGGATGTCATCTTTGTAACGCACCTTGTGGAGAGACTGACCAGGCTGGTGGAGAAGCGCAAGGACGTATGTGTGACCTTATAAGATGCTATACCTCATAGTTGACGTTCATGTCAACACAAGGGATCACATTTTCAAAAGGATGTACAGTGGTACAAGTTTAATTAGTTTTACTGTTAGATAACAAATATTCAATGAAGTTGAATGATATTGTATGAAAAACAATATAATATAATGTACAACAAAAAAAACTACAGTAGTTTTATGAAGTATTGTAATAATAATGTACTACATTTACCTTGGAGAGCGGACTTATACGGCAGCTTTTTCATATTGTCATGGAAAAATGTCCATTGTTCAGATTTTGTTTTAATATCCTTGGTTGGCGGCGACGCATTCTGCTTCAGTATGGAGCAGACAAGCAATGCTACTCTTAAACTGCTTTATCAAGTTGTCTCCACACACTGTTATGTTTTTAATGATGATTTTGTTTTTCATGCACTCTTTCTTCTCAGCCCTGTCCTTGAGACAAAGTTGGAAAACAAAGTTATCAGCTCTCGCTATCAGCGAATGTAACGAGTTAGACGCTGGATGATTTGCTTGGATTTTACGGGGTTCACTGTGACATTTGTTACCACAACCCCACGAAGAGGTTCTTAGCCCAAATTTTTGTTTGCAATCTAAATGACAACAGTTAGCCATGAGACAGGTTGTAACGCTAAAAACTCATAAGCTGAGATACTTGTATCCTGATGTACCACTGTACTTGAAGCCATATAAAATATACTTTTTTCGCTGGCAGTGATGTATCTCTCTGACTGCAGTTCCGAATGAAACTGTCTTTCTCATATGGTTTATAACCATCAAAAAGTACTTGCATTGTTAGATAATAGTCTTCTTGGAAAATGGGTATTTGTTCTAAGCTGTCTGGGAGCAGGGATTTGTCATTTTGTTAAGAAACAATCAGGTTTTCTAGCTCATACAGAGACAATAGTTTCTTTTTGAGGCATACATTGACCAAATAGAAAGAACATTCAGGGAAAGACAGCTGTGACTTGCTTAAAAAACTATTTTTAACAAAGCTGCTTCTAACTTAATCCATTACAGAAATCTTAACTTTTTTCCTCCTCCATTTTCTCTTGATCCATAGCACTATCAGACCTGAATGACAAATGCTGTATGAGGATGGAGATGTGCCTTGTTTTGCTTTAGGTGAACTTATCTCACTTCTCTGGCCAGAGCCAGCCAGAGGCCCTGAATCCTGCTGTCGGGTAGTGCTTAGCCTGGCTCTCACTTTTCCAATTACCTTTAACAGGTCACTGGGGAGACGCTATTATTAGGAGATATTTGAAGTTGTATATCTCCTAAGACAAAGCGGGCGGAGGCCACCCACATTCATCTAATAAGGAATAGTAAAATGAAGCAACAATGAAAAGTACAGTAAGTAAATAGCAAGCTTCCATCCCAGGGAAGCAATTACGCCCCTCTAAGGCTGCTAATCTAAATTAAATCTCTCTATAATGAATGAAGCCACCGTTGCCTCCCTCACAATTCTGACTCAAGATTATAAATATGTCTGTTGTCAACCTGATTGATGTGCATGATATGTCGGCCTGTTTAAATTCAAATGGGTGTGCACCTTTGATGTCATCCAGCACATGCATACGTTTGAAAGCATGTCTGCCTCTCTCTCTCTGCAGCTGGGGGACTATATTTCAGATATAGCCAGCAACATGATGCTGGTAGAGGAGCATATCCTGTGGATGGCCCAGAATGAAGCACGGGCGTGCACTCGCATCGTTCAGTGTGTTGAGCGCATTGGTGATCTGGCACTGAGTAGGGACAATCGGGCTATTTCCAAGGTACGGCATGACAAAACATACACACACAGTAGCTACATTAAGAAATATTTTTTTATGATATTGAAACATGATTTGGCTTGGGCAAAATGTCCTTTGATTTAATTCCTTCCTTTGTTTGTAAAAGAAGGAACAGAGTGAAACCTCAACGTACGATTTGAGATATTAGCTGCTTCTTGTTGTGGTTTAAGTTGCATGCATAATTTGAGACACAGCACCAACCCCCTGCCGTTTGAAGTAGTATCCGTCACAGAGTTGAGCAATGAAGATTTACAACAGTAATTAAATAATAAAGAAACAAACATACGTTTTGATTAGATCCTTGACGTGCGAGGTTTAGGGCCGCTCAGAGATAGACACAATTGTGCCCCCCAACCATCGAAACACGTAAAATTAGTGCGAAGCAAAAAACGCGGACGACCAGTTCAGAAAAAAAAATCCATTAAAGACATGTCCTACCTATTAGCAAGCAGCCTACCCAGCGAGTCAGCACTGCTGCAGCATCAGTCCGTATCACAAGAAGCCACTACTAGCGTCTGCGACATGCAGCAACGAATGACAAACAATTATCCATGAATATATTGAGAAGTTACAGATGCTGTATTTACCGTTTTTCAGTTTGTTTTGTCTAGTCCTGACTCAACAAACTGGGCGTTTAAGTAATATTTTTGGTACACAGACATATATTAGCACTTGCTGTCAACTCTGACCTTTCCGGGGCATCACTCAAATATGTTCCTGTACATCATAAACAACCAATGTGTAGTTCCTATTCTTACACAACGGATAAGCAGCCCGTAGGAGACGCCTACAAAATGTTGCCTCCTAAGGTAAATGCTAAACAATATTACATAATTTCATAAAACTTCTGTAGTTCTTTGTAGTGCTATTGTAATATGTTTCAAACATTTGTTATTAAACAGTTATTTTTTCTTTTTTGAAGGCATGTTACATGTTAAAATTTGAGTTTTGGGAGGGCCAAGCACGAATTAAATTGATTTACCGTATTTTTCGGACTATAAGTCGCAGTTTTTTTCATAGTTTGGCAAGGGGTGCGACTTATACTCAGGAGCGACTTATGTGTGAAATTATTAACACATTACCGTAAAATATCAAATACTATCATTTAGCTCATTCACGTAAGAGACTAGACAGATAAGATTTCATGGGATTTAGCGATTAGGAGTGACCGATTGTTTGGTAAACGTATAGCATGTTCTATATGTTATAGTTATTTGAATGACTCTTACCATAATATGTTACGTTAACATACCAGGCACCTTCTCAGTTGGTTATTTATGCGTCATATAACGTACACTTATTCAGCCTGTTGTTCACTATTCTTTATTTATTTTAAATTGCATTTCAAATGTCTATTCTTGGTGTTGGGTTTTATCAAATACATTTCCCCAAAAAATGCAATTTATACTCCAGTGCGACTTATATATGTTTTTTTCCTTCTTTATTATGTATTTTCGGCAGGTGCGACTTATACTCCGGTGCGATTTATACTCCGAAAAATACGGTAAATGCATTTCAATTACACGGCTGATTTGCGAAGCGACAATTTTGAGTTACTAGCTTGGTCGTGGTCTGTCAGATTTAACACAATAATAACACGTTAACTATAAATTTCAGCACACATTTTTTTATCGGACGATTAACGCAAACACTTCCTTTTTGACCCTTGGGCAGTGCCGTAGCGGGGGAATTTGGCTGCAGTTCACTTGCTATTGATAAGCCACAAGCAAGAAAAATGGACATACAAAGTCTACCTTATGGAAATATCAGGTTCAAAGCCATAGCAAGTTGTTCTACCGACCCTGAATGGACTATTTTTCGGCTTGAGAAGAGGCGACATCCAGAAAACGCCTGCTGCGCGTATCGAAATAGGTGGGTGGTGCTTCACTTTCGTGTTCAGATTACGGTTAAGGTGCAGTGATAACATAACATTTAGATTATTACGTGACTGATTTAGTAAGAAAGACGACATAAAAGCTCAACAGAAATGAAAAGGTAGGAAGTCGAAAGGATATTTTTTTATTGCAAAGAGTAATCAATCCGACATTAAAACATGTCAAAACACTTTCTCAAAACAATCACACACTTTTCCGGCTTTAAAATAAAAGCGGTACGCTATGCATCCGGTTTAACTACATTTAGGGTTTCTCCTTAATGTATGGCTTCATATTAGTGGCCACAACTAGGAAGATAAAGTAATATAAGGTATTGTAGCGTCCAGGAGAAAACAAACAAAGTCTGACTCTCTTTTTAGATTTTATTGCCGATTTTTTTTATAACAACGCGCCCGATTCCGACAAGTATTCCGTCCGTGCACACATGTCTGCCTCTGTGCTTCACTTCTGGACACACAACACTTGTTCATTCTCCGTCGACACGATGTGTTCACAGACCATGTGAAAAATGACCATCATAAAACACAAATATACACATTAACACAAGCAGGTAGTTACAGTACGAATGGCTATATATAGTTGATTATTTGTGCACTATTGACTAATGATGCACGAAAAATCTAGCCAGACAAGATGTACTTTAATCACAGGAAGAGTGCTCCCGAAACCGATGTTGTGATGACGTAAGCTATACACACGGGGATGTCTAGAGCGGATGCAGCGTTTTCTTTAGCGACGTTCTTTAATACATTTGAAATATGTCCGCAGACAGCGATTTTCACAATTGAGGATGACACTCGCGGCTTTTAATGAGAGAAAAGCTCCCAGCAACGCGAAGCAAGTGTGACGTCAGCTCGCTTTTTGTTGCAGACATGGCGCGACAGAATCTAAACAGAGTCTCTAAACAGTACAGTCGCCAATAACACCAGAAATAGATAGATGCTAGATTTGTTGCAAGTCCTTTTTTATTAAAGAAAGAGTGAGAGAAATCTCAATAAAAAATGTTTTTCAAAGTACGTTGTACAATAAGCAGCAACAGTTTAAAAAAAGAACAAAACAATATATAAGAAAAAATTTACATGTTGATACTATACCATATTTTCCGGACTATAAGGCGCGCTCAAAATCCGTGCTTAATGTACAGAATAATTTTGGTTGTGCTTTACCGACTTCGAAGCTATTTTAGTTGGCACATGGTGTAATGATAAGTGTGACCAGTAGATGGCAGTCATACATAAGAGATACGTGTAGACTGCAAGATGACGCCGGTAAACAACACCACAATTTTAAATGTTCCATTGAGAATATAGAACATTACACGCGGCGCTCAAAAATCTGTCAAAATGTTTTATCACGACTTTGGTAAGCTATGAAGCCGCAGCGCTTGATGGATTGTCAGAGCATTACGGCTACCGTAGTCTGACGTACTGTGCTTCAACATATTATGGTGTGTGTATAAGGACCGCAAAATAGCACCTATTAGGAGACATAGTGTAATATTATTCTGTGATATTTGCACCTAAAGAAATGCTAGTACATCAGTTGAGGAAAATGGGGGCGGGTGGGGTGGGGTTCTGACAGGCTGAAATATTGTGTAAATTATTTTATAACATGTTCTCGTCGAGTCCAAGATTACAGAATGATTAGCAGTTTCAATATTAGATGTTATTAATTAATAGAGAAGGTTAAAACATTGTCATGCAGCAATATGAAGACCATTAACTTGTACAACATGTCATGTACATGTTACTTGCTAATAAAGTAGGACTAGTAACCGTCAAGCTCCGTCTCTAACAGATAACTTTCCACTACTATTTGGTTTTGTTGGTATTGTTTTTATGTGTTTAAATGACACGTGTGGTTATTATGATTATCAAAGACATACAAAAACATCGCTATTTTGGTGAACTGTTTGACCATTTAATGTTAATACAAACTATGCAGTGAATTGTTTTTAATGGCTGGTTTACAATTGTCAATTACGTTGTCTAAATTGTTGTATTTGGGAGATTAATTCTTACATCACTAAATAAAGTATGAATAACAATGTTGTGGATGATTTGAATGAATATGATCAATGCTGTCTTAAAGTCATGCATGTTACTATTTAACAAATCATACACATGTTTTTTTAACGTTGTATTAATTACATTGTGTCAAAATACGTCTGTTAAGAGGTTTCTGTCCAACGGTTCTCTCCGCCCGCCGGGTGTCACGTCACATACTTTAAAAGTGTCTTCTTTGAGAACTTTCTGACACTTATTAAAACAAGTAGATTTCTTTTATTTTATCATATGCTTTAAAAATACCGACCTACAGTAAACAGTGTCAGTCCTTCCCATCCCTGGCTTGATAGTAGTATGCACGGCTCTGTGTGATTGGTGAAATGGTTTCAAACGTCACTAGTGCTTACATTTGATTGTTGAAACCAAGACGGTGCCCGCTAGAAGAAGGCTCGGTAAAGATCCAAATTAATATGTTTGTACAAGCAGCAATCAATAGAATATGAATAAATATGATATAAATACATATAACAGAGTTAACGTAGTATTTCTTCTTCACAAATATATTCATGTAAAAATAGGATGTATCTTGCATTGTAACTACTCTGACAAGTAAAATGTATCCAAAAAGTTACTTAAGTAAATATAACGAAATTCATTCAGCATGTTAATACCCACCTTTGGAATTATTCGAAGCAAGAGGAGTACCAATATAACCCCAGAATAGAATGGAGACAATGATAACACACACTACTGTATGTTCTCCCATATTACAAAAGGACATATAATTTTACGAAAAATCTACAAATAATCCTGTTTTGACTCTCACATTCGGTTGTTGACAAAAATGATTGCCAAATTACAATATTGGCCCGATTTTTGTACATATATTATCTTGGTTATTATGTAGCCAAATATTGTGCATATGGAATTAGTCTGTTTGCCCGCATATCATGACACAGATTTAAGTGTCCAAACAACAAATTTTGAATCCTATCCATCAATCAATCTATCTATTTATATAGATATCCCTTAATTACAATCACAAACCACAACAACATTCCCTGATCTGAACCCACATAAGGAACAACTTCAAAAACCCTTTTCTCTTTTTCATTAAGTACAGCTGCAAAATAAGCCACCATAGGGCAAAGAGAGTTGCAAATGCAGTCTTATAGTAAAAAAAAACTATTAAACATTTGTGTCACAAAAATCTACTTTGCCCTTAAACTCTCTCCCTACCTCTTATTGTTATGCTTTTTCAGCCATTCATATTTCTACCTCTCTTTTAAGGTGTCAGCAAACATCGCTCTGGAAGCCTTTCTGATCCGACCTTCCAACTTTCTCGGTCTGTCGTGCACAGCGCTCCAAGAGCCTCCATTGTCAGCCCTACTGGATAGCCATACCCTGAAGGAAAAGGATACGAGTAGAGGACATGACACCATGGGCGAATCGTTCCTCAACTTCAAATGTGACACTCTCAATCGTGGATCACCAGCCAGTCAGCTTACCAAGGTAATACTACCAAATATTTTGAAAACCAGCTTTTCCTCTATCTGCTCTGCTGCTTACACAATCTTGACAGAGGTTGGGAAAATCATTCTCTCTGAGGATATTTACTTCTAACTGTTTTATATAATATGCAGTAGTTTGACCTTTAAAACAGCAGTTTGAAATTATTATTATTGTCGATCATTGCCATTATGACCCATACTGACTGGCTCAAACACCTTTAGCCTAATCTACTAAGATCCCAAAAAATATGTGCTACACAACGTGTGCAAACTATAAAATTGCATGTTGCGTGTGATCTACTAAGACTGTGTACAATTGATAAAAAGTACAAAAGTGACGCAGACTAGCCCTTTTAATGAGGAGTTTGCGTGCACTACCAGCATTGTGTGGCCATGGGATTACTCATTTTGTTGTCACGCTCACCAACCTGTAAAGTTTTGCAGTGTTGAACAAGCAGCACACATATGCAATATGTAACACATGTTCTACAATATAGACAACATTTTTTTTTTTTTAGCACAGTTAACGCACAATCTGCAAGGAGGCGGTGCACAATCACAACACTGCAACGCATGTGTGCGTCTAGAATGATCCAAATGCAACAAAATGCATATTACAAGATTGTTTTATATAGTAGATATATTATAATATATTTTCTAAATAAGAAAAACAAAAAAAACAAAAAATTGCCAACAGACACCGAAACGCATGAATTGAATTTGTTTTAATCAGCGCCTTCAGCCAACCAACAGCTATAAAATAATGAAATCACATTGCTGAATAGAGGATATGTCTAACATGTATATGTTGTAAATATTTTTAGAATACATTAGACAGAGCTGCAGGACAATCTTTTTCACAGCCATTTCTGTGCAAATACCAGTTTGCACGTCCTTTCTAGATGTACTTAAATATAGATGTAAAAAAGCTGCCGCAGTTTCAATTTTGATAAATCAAAATGCGTGTGCTAAATCATTGAATTATAATTTTTCTCCTCCCAGTATTATGGGTGTTCTGATAATCAGAACACAAGCTTATTTCCGTGTCCTTCTCGCCAGTTTTGGGTCCCAAATGGCAGTCAAAGTGTACCGACTTGTCAGAATACCTACTCAGACGTCTCATGTCCAGGTGAAATGCATGATTTATGACCTACAATAAACTTCCAGGGAGCAAGGAAGCTCAAAAGCAGCAGACCGCTCGATGATGTAGACGTAGGGACACACGGAAGTGAGAGCACGGCACCGCTATAAATAGTTTGTCTGTGTTAGCGCTTATAATAACAATATCAATAATACTTGGTTAATATTCAAGTCATGAAATGTAAATGGAGTATTTTTGACGGTTTTTAAATGGATATTTATTGGATTTTATGGGCGAAATGGAGGAGCTCCCATTGGCTCTGCTGTAAACTGGAAGTTAGAATGCATTAAAAAAAATAAAAATCCATCCGTCGTCATGTCTTTCATAATGATTGTGAACGATAGGCCAAATTCCCCAAAAAGTGCAGTTCCCCTTTAACACATACAAGAATGGTAAATGTGCTCACGCTAAAAAAATAGTTGTTAAATTCACATACATACCTCTGCTTTGAGCCCGTATTTCCTCATTCCTTCGCTTTCTATAGGCCTCACCAGATTTTTATTGTGAAATATAATCAATCTTTTAAATTACCGTCTACCCCTCTTTGACCGTGATGTCGTCCTCCACTGAAACCCAGCAGTAGCAGCAGGTGAGTCAGGTTCATGGCGTAGGTCAGCAGCAGGTCATAGCACATATATTAAATACTGGGGTTGTAGTGTTATTTCTTTTAAACAAAACCTTCCATTTATGCACAATGTACAGAGTGCGCATTACAATAACATTTTTATTTACGAATGTATTACTATTATTATTATTAATTTTAATTGTACATTCTGCACATTGGCGCACCCTCCTACAGATGGTGCCTGGTTTGCCTCTCGGGAAAGCCAGTTATGGCTGTACATATACTTGCAAATGACAACAGGTAATATAATAAGCTGGTGATATCAAGGGAACCCTCCAACTCCCATGGTATTGCGATTTTAAAACTTGAACATTTTAACATTTTCCCTTAGCAGCAGGTTCACCTGGTATTTAATTGATTTGTTTACGTGAGTTGATGTGTTCTGCCAAGAGGGAGCAAGTGGAAATGTGTTGGTGCTACTGTGTTTATTCCACTTGTGTAATCGTCTTTGGTAAGAATGTCAATCAATCAATCAATCAATCTTTATTTATATAGCCCTAAATCACAAGTGTCTCAAAGGGCTGCACAAGCCACAACGACATCCTCTGTATAGCCCACATAAGGGCAAGGAAAAACTCACCCCAGTGGGACGTCGATGTGAATGACTATGAGAAACCTTGGAGAGGACCGCATATGTGGGTAACCGCCCCCCTCTAGGGGAGACCGAAAGCAATGGATGTCGAGTGGGTCTGACATAATATTGTGAGAGTCCAGTCCATAGTGGATCCAACATAATAGTAAGAGTCCAGTCCATAGTGGGGCCAGCAGGACACCATCCCGAGCGGAGACGGGTCAGCAGCGCAGAGATGTTCCCAGCCGATGCACAGGCGAGCGGTCCACCCCGGGTCCCGACTCGGGACAGCCAGCACTTCATCCATGGCCACCGGACCTGTGCCCCCCCCCCACCCCCCCTCAAGGAAAAGGGGAGCAGAGAAGAAAAGAAAAGAAACGGCAGATCAACTGGTCTAACAGAGGGCTATTTAAAGGCTAGAGTATACAAATGAGTTTTAAGATGGGACTTAAATGCTTCTACTGAGGTAGCATCTCTAATTGTTACCGGGAGGGCATTCCATAGTACTGGAGACCGAATAGAAAACGCTCTATAGCCCGCAGACTTTTTTTGGGCTCTGGGAATCACTAATAAGCCGAAGTTCTTTGAACGCAAATTTCTTGCCGGGACATATGGTACAATGCAATCGACAAGATAGGACGGAGCTAGACCGTGTAGTATTTTATACGTAAGTAGTAAAACCTTAAAGTCACATCTTAAGTGCACAGGAAGCCAGTGCAGGTGAGCCAGTATAGGCGTAATATGATCAAACTTTCTTGTTCTTGTCAAAAGTCTAGCAGCCGCATTTTGTACCAACTGTAATCTTTTAATGCTAGACATAGGGAGACCCGAAAATAATACGTTACAGTAGTCGAGACGAGACGTAACGAACGCATGAATAATGATCTCAGCGTCGCTAATGGATAAAATAGAACGAATTTTAGCGATATTGCGGAGATGAAAGAAGGCCGTTTTAGTAACACTCTTAATGTGTGACTCAAAGGAGAGAGTTGGGTCGAAAATAATACCCAGATTCTTTACTGATTCGCCTTGTGTAATTGTTTGGTTGTCAAATGTTAAGGTGGTATTATTAAATAAATGTCGGTGTTTAGCAGGACCGATAATCAGCATTTCCGTTTTCTTGGCGTTGAGTTGCAAGAAGTTAGCAGACATCCATTGTTTAATTTCATTAAGACACGCCTCCAGCTGACTACAATCCGGCCTGTTGGTCAGCTTTAGGGGCATGTAGAGTTGGGTGTCATCAGCATAACAATGAAAGCTAACACCGTATTTGCGTATGATGTCACCTAGCGGCAGCATGTAAATACTAAAGAGTGCAGGGCCAAGAACCGAACCCTGAGGAACTCCGCACGTTACCTTAACATAGTCCGAGGTCACATTATTATGGGAGACGCATTGCATCCTGTCAGTAAGATAAGAGTTAAACCACGACAAAGCTAAGTCTGACATACCAATACGTGTTTTGATACGCTCTAATAAAATATTATGATCGACAGTATCGAAAGCAGCGCTAAGATCAAGAAGCAGCAACATAAATGACGCATCAGAATCCATCGTTAGCAGTAGATAATTAGTCATTTTTGCGAGGGCTGTCTCCGTAGAGTGATTTGCCCTGAAACCGGATTGAAAAGGTTCACAGAGATTGTTAGACACTAAGTGTTCATTTAGCTGCTGTGCGACAATTTTTTCGAGGATTTTCGAAATAAAGGGAAGGTGGGACACCGGTCGGTAGTTTACCATGAGGTCAGGATCAAGGTTAGGTCTTTTGAGCAGAGGATGAATAACCGCTTTCTTGAATGCTAGGGGAACAGTGCCAGAGGAAAGTGATAAGTTTATAATATTTAGCACTGATGGACCTAATAATACAAAAAGCTCCTTGATAAGTTTCCCAGGAAGTGGGTCAAGTAAACATGTTGTTTGTTTTATCCCACTTACACGCTGTAATAGTTCCTCTAATGTTATTTCATCAAAAAGAGATAGACTATTTTGTATTGCAGTATCCGTCGTAGATACAGTTGTATCTGTGTTCATAGAACCCAGTTGTAGCTGGGATGCGTTGTCTTTAATCTCCTTTCTAATGAGTTCAATTTTCTTATTAAAGAAATTCATAAAGTCATCTGCCGAGTGGGTGGAGCTATTGGGAGGAGTCCCTTGTTGGGTTAGCGATGCTACTGTACTAAACAAAAATTTAGGGTCGTTTTTGTTGAGGCGGATGAGATTTGAGTAATATTCAGCTTTAGCTAAGGTAAGCATGCGTTTATACGATATTAAACTATCACTCCATGCTTGATGGAAAACCTGTCATGTCATGTCTCTGTGCCAGTGGTTCTTAACCTTGTTGGAGGTACCGAACCCCACCAGTTTCATATGCGCATTCACCGCAACCTCCTTTTTTTTCCAATTCAAGACAAAGTTATTATATGTTTTTGGTAACACTTTGGTATGGGGAACATATTGTAAGTAACAAAGACTTAATTTACAGTTATTTGGTTAAGGTTTGGGTTAGGGTTAGAGGGTTAGGGCCAAGGTTAGAGGGTTAGAGTTATAATAAGGCCATGCCGAATAAGGCATTGATAAGTACTTAATAATGACTAGTTAAGAGCCAATATGTTACTAATTTGCATGTTAATAGGCAACTAATTAATGGTGAATATGTTCCCCATACTAAAGTGTTACCATGTTTTTTTTACTGGTGCACAAAATGAACCGTGCATGAACATCACCTTGTTCAAAGAACAAAACCAACACAGTGCATAAACTCACAACAAATTACACACCTGCAAATCAGTCTGACTTCTGCTGTTGCCGTATCCGTAATACGCCGATAGGGAGAATTTTTTATTTACATGATGAGTCGGGTGTGTTTTGACCTCCACCGAACCCCTGAGCCCGACTCACCGAACCCCTAGGGTTCCATCGAACCCAGGTTAAGAACTACTGCTCTGTGCTTTGGCAGCAGCTAAAGTATTTTTCCACATTTTACCTCAGGGCTGTGTATTGTGTCCATGCAATAGTGAGTGCATGTTTCTGCAGGCTTAGAAGTCACACTTGGTTAAGGAGATGCAGCCCTTCAGAATTATTCCCACATTGCCTCTTTAGAGTTCTCAGATGGACATCAAAATAAGAGGCATGTGGAGCCTTACGCTGGTAGACAGGGAAATATATGATTTCATGATTTCCATGATACTTTGTGGACAGGTGGTACACGTGCATTGCAACTAGGGCTGTCACAAAAATATATATATTGCAATAATCATGTATTAACACAAATGCTTGTTTACCTTAACCGGGGATGGTTACCTGAAAGGTGGCACAGGTTTTTGTATGGTCAATGATCAGGTCAATGCACACGTCAGTGCAAAGACGAGTGAGAAGACGCTCATTGGTGTTCTCGCTGTCAAATACCGCTGCAAAATAATAGTTACCATATTTTTAGCAAAATAAATGATGTGCATTGTACTAAAACATTTAAACAATGTTTGTGTATGAAACTCTGACAATAGAGTTGCATTTTGCCAACATATATTGTTTTTTTAAGTTAATTTAAATGATGTAAGGAAGTCATTTCCATCCATCCATATTCTACCGCTTGTCCCTCTTGCACCTCACCGCAGGGCCAACACAGACAACATTGACACACAAGGGCCAATTTAGTGTTGCCAATCAGCCTATCCCAAGGCGCATGTCTTTGGAAGTGTAAGGACGCCCGATTTCAGTTGTGCTGAGCCTAACCTTTTGTATGCGTACAGTATAGCCCTTGCCTGAAGCTCATTAGCTGTTTCCCGATTGCCTAAGATGAATTTATTGGAATTTTCACTTGAATTACCAAGCCTTCACCTCAGTTCACAATGCTTCAGGCAAGATCAAGCCATCTCGCTTCTTTCACCTCCTTTAGATTTCATGTTTGCATGCACTGATACCCATGCAATCGCATTTTCTCAAAATTGCATAGCAAGTTATTCCTGAGGTTGAACAAAGGCAGCTGTCTTTACAGTCCTTGTATCAAGAAAACAAAACGGCCATATGGGTTTCCCTTAGGTTCTTTGGTCCAAATGTTGCATAGATTATGTTTTACAGACCATCTTCAAGCCACTTTCTGACCGTCTTATTTGTGTGCCTCCACTTTGACTGCGTATGCTCACTGCCAACCACGTTGTAAATTGTTAGCGCGCTCATATGGAGTCTACTGACAGATATAAAATGAAATTAAATGGCAACAGTGGAGGAAGTATGTGCATATACGAGTCAGTCTGCCCCACAAAAAGAGGGTAAAGAAATAGAGTGTGCTTATTGACTCCAGTGTCGGACTACCGTGGTGGACTCAGGCAAAGCTCTTCGGGTAAATCTCTACCACAAATGGAGATATCCGCTGACATCACACTTGGGGAAAAAAAACGTTGCAAATTCCAAATGGATCGTTTGGAGGAAGCTTGAAGGAAGGCAAGATTGTTTTATACATTTCTCCGCCATGCCTTCATGGCTTGATTTCACATTTTCGGGACTTTTGCAGGTCCCAAATACACAAACACAGGGACAAACAGTAAAAAAGTTGGTTTTGCATAAAGGGTCTCTTTTAAAACTATGAGGCTGTGGTGCACAGTTATGTTATTACTAGTACAAAAATGTTTTTTAGAATTAAATTCAATAATGTGATGGAGACCATTGAGTAATGTCACTGGTAGGGTAGTGCTACACACAGCTGACTTGTGTGCAGCCAGCGCCGAATCAATTCCTCCTGTGAATGGTTTAGAGGGTCTTTTTGTGCCGTGGTGTCGTCTGCCTGTCTTCCCACAAATTGGATTATTATCCAGCTTGATTTTATAGGCAGTACAACACAGATAAATGAACGTCATCGAGACAATTTTACAAAAGGATTTACAATATTTACAGTTTCTCTTTGAAATGAAGCAACAGGCTTTTGGGGTTGTCATGGCACCTGGCTATATTTCTTTATATTATACTTACCGTATTTTCCGCACTATAAGGCGCACCGGATTATTAGCCGCACCTTCAATGAATGGCATATTTCATAACTTTGTCCACCAATAAGCCGCCCCGGACTATAAGCCGCGCCTACGCTGCGCTAAAGGGAATGTCAAAAAAACAGTCAGATAGGTCAGTCAAACTTTAATAATATATTAAAAACCAGCGTTCTAACAACTCTGTTCACTCCCAAAATGTACGCAAATGTGCAATCACAAACATAGTAAAATTCAAAATAGTGCAGAGCAATAGCAACATAATGTTGCTCGAACGTTAATGTCACAACACACAAAATAAACATAGCGCTCACTTTCTGAAGTTATTCTTCATTCGTAAATCCTTCGTCTTCGGTGTCCGAAGTGAAAAGTTGGGCAAATTTACGATCCACTGGCAGATGTTGGCGTCGTCTGGCGCTGCCTCCTCGTCTTAGTGAAGGTGTGTTCGCCTTCTGTCATCCATTGTTCCCACGCAGTTAGCAGTCTAGCTTCGAATGCCCTGTTGACACCAATATCTAGCGGCTGGAGGTCTTTTGTCAATCCACCCGGAATGACGGCGAGTATTGAATTAAGCGCGTAAGCGTGTCTCTCAATGTGCTGTTATGAGCTAGCAAATATAACAACTACACTACCCAGCATGCAACGATAGTTACGAGCATGCGCGGTAGCCCTGAGAAGCGTTGTTGTATGCTGGGAGTTAGAATGTGGTTATGAGCACGCTGTAAGTAAACGTTGAGAACTCAGTTAACACGCCTCGTCTGCATTATTTATAATTAGACAGACAACACACTTAATAGGAGCCATTTTGGGGTCTTTACATAAACACACAAATGGAAATGAAACGTCACATATCCCAGCATGCACCGCGCGCTTCTTCGTCCTCCACTGTTCCCACGCAGTTAGCAGTCTAGCTTCGAATGCCCTGTTGACACCAATATCTAGCGGCTGGAGGTCTTTTGTCAATCCACCCGGAATGACGGCGAGTATTGAATTAAGCGCGTAAGCGTGTCTCTCAATGTGCTGTTATGAGCTAGCAAATATAACAACTACACTACCCAGCATGCAACGATAGTTACGAGCATGCGCGGTAGCCCTGAGAAGCGTTGTTGTATGCTGGGAGTTAGAATGTGGTTATGAGCACGCTGTGAGTAAACGTTGAGAACTCAGTTAACACGCCTCGTCTGCATTATTTATAATTAGACAGACAACACACTTAATAGGAGCCATTTTGGGGTCTTTACATAAACACACAAATGGAAATGAAACGTCACATATCCCAGCATGCACCGCGCGCTTCTTCTACGGGGAAAAAAGATGGCGGCTGTTTACCGTAGTTGCGAGACCTAAACTTTATGAAAATGAATCTTAATATTTATCCATATATAAAGCGCACCGGGTTATAAGGCGCACTGTCAGCTTTTGAGAAAATTTGTGGTTTTTAGGTGCGCCTTATAGTGCGGAAAATACGGTATCTTTATGAATCACAATAGAGTTGTTCCTCTGACTGAATGTTGCATCTTTCTAAAACAAGAGGAAAAATAGAACCTCAATTGTTAATTGTTATTGTCCTTGAACATGTAAGTATATGAAACACACATACTACAGTATCTAATTCTAAAAATAGCTCCCTTGTACGTCTGGCACAGACAGCAATTGTCCTTTGAGACGCTGCATTACATCTGGTGTAGGTGTTTTAAAGTGGTGGCTTGAAGAACGAGAGAATGAAGTGTATTTAAGGTAAGAAAAATCACTTCAACACAGAAACCTTAGTATATCTTGAGATGTGATTCAGGATCAGTGCAAATCATCTGAGCCTTTTGAATTCTGCCAGATGTCTGCGGTTAAGTAGAAGAAACGTGTGACATTATCTTTCCTCAATATCTATTCAAATCTTATTTAACAACAGTAATGCAGTTATTGATTGGCTGGTGAAAGCATGCACAACACATGGGTGATGTGGCGGAAAAAATAAATAAATATAAAATTAAACTAATGTGTTATCTTCTGGTTTCAACGATAACATGCACAGCAATACAGTTCTAAAATTGCACGATATAGATGAACAGAGGCGTTATAATGTGCAACCAAGTCAGCTGTGGCTGCTTTTGGTGGCTCTGAATGGCCAAAATGTGCATGTGTTTTATGTGGACAAAGACATAGAAAATTATTTTTTTTGTTTGTTTTTGTACACCAGAGTGGGGTATATATGCATTATTTTAGATATATGTGTATGTGTGGACACCAACCCAGTCAAAGAGACATTGTTTTGTAAATGTTGTTAATTGGAAGCTCCACATTCCTCGCTTTTTGTGACAAGGAATCTAAAGATTTTTGGAAATCCCAAGGTCAGTTGGATACTAACGTTACCTGCGTTAGGGACTCGGACGGGGATTTTGTTAGTGTCTTCTGTCAGTTAAATAAAATGGCTCCAAACGTTTTCCAAGTCTGTTCAATGGATGTCTCAGATTCTGGAAAATTATGTTGCTGCTGTACGAATATGAGCAATTTTTGTTAGTAATAGTATCTGCTTTTTCCCAATTGAAGTGTTTTCAGAGATGAAGCTGGGCTCATTAAGTAAAAAATAATTTGTGTTGCACATTATTTCCCCTATATTTCCCAGTTTTTGCATGGCTTTTAACGAGCTGACATTTCGTGAACAACAGCATCCATATTGGCATCAGGAGCATAGTCTGTCACTAGTTTTACGACACATTTGTGATAATGATGTGATCTTATATTGATAATAAAGATACCAATTTTATTCACAGTCGCGTCAAAGATGTACAATGGTACCTCAACTTAATAGTGCCCCAACCTGATTGTTTTGAGATAAGCGCTGCCTCAACTAATTGGCATGCTTTCAATTAATCAATCAACGTTTATTTATATAGCCCTTAATCACAAGTGTCTCAAAGGGCTGCACAAGCCACAACGACATCTTCGGCTCAGATCCCACATCAGGGCAAAAAAAACTCAACCCAATGGGAACAATGAGAAACCTTGGAGGGGACCTCAGATGTGGTATACGTAAGTAGTAAAACCTTAAAGTCGCATCTTAAGTGCACAGGAAGCCAGTGCAGGTGAGCCAGTATAGGCGTAATATGATCAAACTTTCTTGCTCTTGTCAAAAGTCTCGCAGCTGTATTCTGTACCAACTGTAATCTTTTAATGCTAGACATAAGGAGCCCGGAAATAATACATTACAGTAATCAAGAAGAGACGTCCAATTGTATAAGGTAATAATCGGACGTTACTTTAGTGTACGGGAGTATCATAACTTTGGAGGGGTAGCACCCCCCGGACAAGGACTAAATATATCGTATTACTGTTGCGTTGTGTAAAACCATAGCTATTTAGTCTGGAGCGCCACACACCGAGGTTCTGATGGGGTATTGATATGGATATTAAAATTATTATCTGCGTACGTCACTAGATCAGCGACAAACTCTGAAATATCACAGATAAAGTCCAAATAGGGCCCATGGCGGCGACAGATAACAGCCAGGTAGAGAGGTAGCTGTGTGACAGACCTCATAGTAAGCACCTCAAATGATTGGTATTTATTACTTAGGTTAGGGGTAAGGTTAAGGTTTTCATTGTATATTAGTGCGATCCTCCCCCCCACCGCTTTTAAGGGGATGGGTAATATGTGCATTTGTATAGTTAGGAGGATATGCCTCGTTCAACGCAAAAAATGTGTCTGGTTTGAGCCAGGTTTTGCTGAGACCAATGACGTTAAGATTGTTGTCGCTAATGACCTCATTAACTAATAACGTTTTGGGAGACAATGATCTGATGTTTAAAAAGCCCATATTATAGGTAGTGGGCTGTTTTGAGGAATTTTTGTTAATGGTATCCGTAGTAGTGATATTAATTACGTTACGTTTACTTTGTGTAGTGCGCCTTAAATAATTTCGATCACATCTAGGAATTGATATGATGTGGATCTTCAGATTGGTGCTGTGATAGATTGAATGTGCCATAATTTGCATGTTCACTTCTGGCACAGTCATGACAGAGAAAAACATTATGTGTGTTGTGTATTATTCTACGAGAAATGCTATGTGTGCAGGAATGTTCCAGCCTGGCGCTGGTTAGTTCTAGCTTAACTGACTCCTCACCTGGACTAACAGACACTGTAATTGCCTGTGTCCGAGCTTGCTCTAGTGTAGTTAGTCAAGTGTGATTCAGCCAGTAATCTATGTTCCTAGGTAGCGTGATGGCGCCTTCCCTGTTAGGGTGAAGGCTGTCCCTTCTCAGCAAGCCCGGTTTGCCCCAGAAAGAGGGCCACTTATCAATAAATGTTGCTTTAAGTTGCAAGTCGAATTAAATGGATTTCAATTCATCTTAATTGCAGATGTTGAGTTGAGATACAAGTGTTGTGAGTTAAGAGCTCAGTCACAGAACCAATTAAGCTTGTAAGTTTAGGTACTACTGTATGTATTGCACAACTATTCTGTGTAGAGGTGTCCCAATACAACTTTTCACTTTTGATACTATAACAGTATTGGAGACTAGACAATTGGCCAGTGCCCATATTTATCGGACACATTATCAGCACGAGTAATAGCACATACTTTTGTTATTTTGTAGGGTGAAATTAAAAAAAAAGCTTGATCAATGGTAGGTATGAAAATCACTAACCTATTTATTACCTGAAATAAACATCTAATTAAGATGAAGTGGAGTGATCATTTGTTCTTGGCAAAATACAATGCTCACAATAATCTATTAAGGTTAAGTGCTTGACTCTCCTGACGTAGTAAGTTTAATGATGCGGACACGTTTGTTACCGGATACTTCTGATACTTTCTAATAAGCTTCTGCCTTGGATACTTTGTAATTTTAAGTAATATGCAACTAAATTATTTTATACTTGTGTATATTGACAAATGTGTTTTAGACTTCAATTAAGGACACTACCATGTGTAAAGGACTTTACTAAAATACAGTAATATAAAGTATCTGATGCTTGTTTTGCTTCTTTTTTTTTCCTGATCCAATACCAATATCGGATCGGAAAAACCCTATCTGTGTATGATAGTCATCATTTTTTTGTGGTGTACAACTGTCCTACAGTACATCATTATGATGATATACTTGTGTGTGCAAGGGCAAACAACCAAAATAAATATTTGAAACATATTCTAGTATATTGCAATACTACGGCAGATTTGAAAGGTTTTAGAATTGCAAGTCAAGTCCTTTAATTATTCTAAATGTCCACATTGTTGAGCTGACTAATAAATGTCATTTTTGGTTTTAGACAATTAGGCCGACATCACAGCACCACGTGCAGAATTTCTAACACATTCGGATACCTGGTTCAGAAAAAAACACTTCCCTAAACACAGTGAATACAAAATAGCACAACTGTAGCAGTAGCTATCTCATGTGAACAGAATAGTTCCTCCACTAGTAAAGGGGTTTGTGCTAAGGGTGTGATCTTTGCATGAGACACATTTTTGTTTAAAGGGTGTAGAAATAAATGCACCCCATTCATACAGAAATAGTCACACTCCCCTACGACTTTTCAGTCAGACTTAACACGATTGAACAGCATGCTGCGATGTTTGCACCACACAATTTAAACCTGCAGAACCTGCACAGAAGAAAGATAAGTTAACAGGAAATTTACCAGTTTTTGGTTCCAATTTATTTGCTGTTGTTAGGAGAAAGAGCTTTCTTATCTTAAATAAAATGTGGTTCAGAAAAGTATATTGTATGATAATGGGATTTGGTCCTGGGCTGGCACTGTGTTGTGCAAAAGAAAATGTGTGATAATTAGCGTCTTATGCAGTTGACATTTTTTTGTGGTCTATTTTGTAAAGCTGACCGTATACATTTCTGAAAAAAATTGCCCTGTTATGCATTTTCACAAATGTCCACTACATTTTTTTAAATTTTTGTCCTGTCCAGCTTTTCAGGCAAATCATGTTGTTGATGTAGATGCCCATATTGGCTGTACACATTTACTTAACAAAAAAAAGTCTGGGATAGTTATCTTGTTGCCTTATTTGTATTTGACTTTATTTAAATAGATTTATTTTAGTATTTGGTGCAACCGGGCCAGAGCAGGAGGCGATAGAAAGAGAAAAAAAAGAAGACATAGGGGGAATCTGTGGGGACAAGAGGGGGGTAAGACAGAGAAACGACAACAACAACAAACACAACAATAAGAACAACAACAACAATAGAGCAACATTAGCAAATAGGATATGTACAAATATGATGGTAAAAGTAAAAGCAAAGATGCATTTAGTGAAATAAATAATAATACAGATAATAATAATACTCAGTGGCCTAGTGGTTAGAGTGTCCGCCCTGAGATCGGTAGGTTGTGAGTTCAAACCCCGGCCGAGTCATACTAAAGACTATAAAAATGGGACCCATTACCTCCCTGCTTGGCGCTCAGCATCAAGGGTTGGAATTGGGGGTTAAATCACCAAAAATGATTCCCGGGCGTGGCACAGCTGCTGCCCACTGCTCCCCTCACCTCCCAGGGGGTGAACAAGGGGATGAGTCAAATGCAGAGGACAAATTTCACCATACCTAGTGTGTGTGTGACAATCACTGGTACTTTAACTTTAACTTTAATAATAATAATAATAATAATAATACAACAAATGGAGCAATACCAATGGAAATAGCACTATTGATAATGAATAATAACAGCAATTATCTCTATTATCAACAATACAATTGTTCAAAAGCAACAATATATATATATGTGTGTGTGTGTGTGTGTGTGTGTGTGCGTGCGTGCGTGCGTGTGTGTGCGTGCGTACGTGTGCAGGGCTGCCCCAGTCTAAACTGAGGCCCTAAGATGAAATGTATTTTTAGCTCTCTGGGAAATTTGCCATTCTATATGCTTGGGGTAAAATAAAAGAAGAGCTCTGTCACTTTTTAATTGACATTTTATTTGTGTTTCTTCATTCAAAACAGGAGCCCCCACGATATTTGTGTGTCATATGTATTTTGGGTTTTTCAGCTATATTTGCACCTCGTGGTTTGTTTTGGTGTGTGGCAGGGATGTAAAATCTCTGTGATGGGCGATTCGATTCGCATCGCGATACATGGGTTAGAATGCAATACATGGGTTACAATGCAATTCTAAAACAATTCATATATAAAACAGAACAATTCGATGCGATTCAATTTAGTGTATGAACGCTTCATTAAGATTCCATTTAGTGTACAAACCATTCATTAAGATTCAATATGGCAGGAATTATTTAATTATATGGTTAAGATATGTTGATGGACAGTTTGCTTTACACCACAAAATACCAAAAGCATTCCTTCATGTGCATACGCTACTCCTCATGTTAGGAGATAAATAGTTAGGACCTTGGCACCAAGCGCTCAAACCAGATCTGTCCAAGCTAAATCTATGAGCATGAACTGACAAACATTACTCTGATGAATGAGAACACCCATAGGCACATTTATATTTAAATATAAAAAGGCATTCTATGAATGTGACATGATTCCAGTATTTGCACCTTTTTAAAATAGCATATCCCCCAAAGATGTTAAAATAAAAAGGCAAATACCTGTCAAATACAGGTAAAAGCCAGTAAATTAGAATATTTTGAAAAACTTGATTTATTTCAGTAATTGCATTCAAAAGGTGTAACTTGTACATTATATTTATTCATTGCACACAGACTGATGCATTCAAATGTTTATTTCATTTAATTTTGATGATTTGAAGTGGCAACAAATGAAAATCCAAAATTCCGTGTGTCACAAAATTAGAATATTGTGTAAGGGTTAAATTTTGAAGACACCTGGTGCCACAAACTGATCAGCTGATTAACTCAAAACACCTGCAAAGGGCTTTAAATGGTCTCTCAGTCCAGTTCTGAAGCCTACACAAACATGGGGAAGACTTCAGATTTGACAGCTGTCCAAAAGGCAACCATCGACACATTGCACAAGGAGGGAAAGACACAAAAGGTTATTGCTGAAGAGCCTGGCTGTTCTCAGAGCTCTGTGTCCAAACACATTAATGGAGAGGCAAAGGGAAGGAAAAACTGTGGTCAGAAAGTGTACAAGCGATAGGGATCAACGCGCCCTGGTCAAGATTGTGAAAAAAAAACCATTCAAAAATGTGGGGGAGATTCAGAAGGAGTGGACAGCTGCTGGAGTCAGTGCTTCAAGATCCACCACCAAGAGACACTTGAAAGACATGGGTTTCAACTGCCGCATACCTCGTGTCAAGCCACTGTTGACCAAGAAACAGCGCGAAAAGCGTCTCACCTGGGCTAAGGAAAAAAAGAGCTGGACTGCTGCTGAGTGGTCCAAAGTCATGTTTTCTGACGAAAGCAAATTTTGCATTTCCTTTGGAAATCGAGGTCCCAGAGTCTGGAGGAAGACAGGAGAGGCACAGGATCCACGTTGCCTGAAGTCTAGTGTAAAGTTTCCACCATCAGTGATGGTTTGGGGTGCCATGTCAAAATCTACCCGTGCCTGGTTTACGGACCATGGTATTTCTGTTCTAAATTGGCCCGCCAACTCCCCTGACTTTAGCCCCATAGAAAATCTGTGGGGTATTGTGAAAAGGAAGATGCAGAATGCCAGACCCAAAAACGCAGAAGAGTTGAAGGCCACTATCAGAGCAACCTGGGCTCTCATAACACCTGAGCAGTGCCAGAAACTCATCGACTCCATGCCACGCCGCATTAACGCAGTAATTGAGGCAAAAGGAGCTCCAACCAAGTATTGAGTATTGTACATGCTCATATTTTTCATTTTCATACTTTTCAGTTGGCCAACATTTCTAAAAATCCCTTTTTTGTATTAGCCTTAAGTAATATTCTAATTTTGTGACACACGGAATTTTGGATTTTCATTTGTTGCCACTTCAAATCATCAAAATTAAATGAAATAAACATTTGAATGCATCAGTCTGTGTGCAATGAATAAATATAATGTACAAGTTACACCTTTTGAATGCAATTACTGAAATAAATCAAGTTTTTCAAAATATTCTAATTTACTGGCTTTTACCTGTATATGTATTTTCCACAAGTCAAGTCAAGTCAGTGTCGTCACAGATGCCTACGGGTTCTAGCCAATGGCTTGACTGGGGGGCAATACTTTTGAAAGAAGGATGGGAAGTGACGTGTGTTGTGGAGTTGAAAGGTTGTTTGAATTGTGCCGGAAAAGAGGGTGGGACATGGAGTTTGAACTTGTTGTACGAGAATGTTGCACTTTGTAAAATAAAGAAAGACCACATAGGAATCCGCCTGAGCCTCCATTCCTTGGGATGTTACAATGTTGACAAAAAGCACAGCACGGCGACGGTTTGCGGTGTTGACGTTAATTGCAGGTAATTATTTGGTGGCAGCCGTGGCTCTCGCATTGTTTTAAAGATAAACTGTCTACTGATTGCTAGTCTCGAGAGACACCCGGTCCAAGTAACGTAACAAGCGTGTGACAGACAACCCTGGCTCGTGTCGTTTAAAAGACAAAAAACATTAACTGATATCTAGTTCGGCACGATAACCTGTTTATGAGTCTACACTCGATTAACTTAAGAATTCACAGCTGAATCTTATTGATCGAGGGGTCTGTAATCGATGTTGTCGAACCTGCTAATTCTCAAAGCGGATATCCAGTGAGCATCAGTTTATCGGTAACAGCCTTACTCTGTAATGTGTGTGTTGCACATTGTAGAAATACAATACTGTAATATTGCATTAAGAATAGAATAGAATAGAAATTACTTTATTGATCCCTGGGCGAAATTCAGTACCACAGTTCGCTCACAATAGACAATGATAATAATAAATAATATAATATATTATATATATTATATATATAATATATAATATATGAATAATATAAATATATACAGTGTGCGGCTCTCATTGGGAAGCCCCCTGTGCTTTAGGGTGTCAACAACAAACTACCGTATTTTTCGGAGTATAAGTCGCTCCAGAGTATAAGTCGCACCTGCCGAAAATGCATAATAAAGAAGGAAAAAAACATATATAAGTTGCACTGGAGTATAAGTCGCATTTTTGGGGGAAATTTATTTGATAAAACCCAACACCAAGAATAGATATTTGAAAGGCAATTTAAAATAAATAAAGAATAGTGAACAACAGGCTGAATAAGTGTATGTTATATATGACGCATAAATAACCAACTGAGAATGTGCCTGGTATGTTAACGTAACATATTATGGTAAGAGTCATTCAAATAACTATAACATATAGAACATGCTATACGTTTACCAAACAATCTGTCACTCCTAATCGCTAAATCCCATGAAATCTTATACGTCTAGTCTCTTACGTGAATGAGCTAAATAATATTATTTGATATTTTACGGTAATGTGTTAATTATTTCACACATAAGTCGCTCCTGAGTATAGGTCAAACTATGAAAAAAACTGACTTATAGTCCGAAAAATACGGTGCATTTCCTTGTATTACCTGGAAAAAAAGCTTAAACAAGCAAAGTCAGTCTTATTTTTCTACCAACAGCAACCTTCAGGTGCTATTGAATATGGCAGCACATTCAAAATGATTCCGTATTTAACAGATACATAGTCTTATGTCCCTTCATTGACAGGCTTTTTCTATTTTAATTTGGTTTACAAGTAATGTACTACATTGTTTCGAGTAGTTTGGGTCCAAGTGGACTGACACATGCAACATGCAACTCTTGTTTTCAACACATTGCCAAAGAGAGGTACTAAAAAAGACAACCCTCCTGCTTGCCCACTGCTCTCTGTTGCAAAAATATTTTCCTAAGCTGATAAGCATACGTTCACATAATTATTTTTTTTTACTCTGAAGAAGGGCAGAAGCAAGAACGAATTAACAAAAATAATTTTACCTGTGCTTAACCCTTGTGTCTACTTAATTCAAAACTATGTTTAGCCTCCTAAGCGGCGAAAAACGGACATACTTAAATAAGTGTTATAAGTAGGTCATATACTTAAAAAAAAAAAAAAACGTTCAATGCTTTAAATTCTCTAACGGCTCCAGACATATCCATAGATATAAAATTGTTGTATATTTGTAATTTATTTATTTATTTATTTTTTTAAACAAAAACAATTAAGACAAGGACAATGCACAAACACATGAATCTTGTAAAACAAGACAAAATGCCTTGACACATGTTGTAGCATCATTTGCTGGTTTCCACCTCTATTCCCTGGGCAGGTAAGACAGCCAGATAACAGTATAATAAAAATGTTGAATACAAGTGATATGATTAGACATATTTTTTTAAATAGACATAGTAAATTAGCCAAGGCAGGCAACAAGAGCGCCAAATCATGACATGCACAATATAATTAAATGAACAGCACATACTCTCTTATTCACATCACACATTCAAACACATGCACGCACATAGACAATAGTCCAACTAGCCTATCTCCTTCCTTATCCTCACCCTCATCTAATAACCACACTCATCTACTTATTAATAACCAGACACATTTACAGACAAGTAACTTAACAATGTGTACACACTTTCTTACTAAGTAAACAGCTCTTTGATAATGTATAGGAATTTGTACTAAAAATAAATTATGTTGGAAGGAAATTCCACTGGCTCATGGCCACACATGAAAAAGAAGACCTACCAAATTTAGTAGTACGTTTTGAAATGCTCACTCACCCTTTGTAACAGATCGAGTTACTTGTGCTGTATTTTCAGAGCAGAGTATAACAAACATATTCAAAGGGGGAGCACATCCACTGTAAATTATTTTGTGAAATAAACACAAACACAATCAACTTAAACTATTGTATTGAGCGAGTACATGACAATGATGATAATGCCATGTTTCTTTGGCATGGGTCTTGAGTAGGGATATATATCGGTGAGATTTTATCGGTACAATACCCTTATGGATATTCCTTATCAATACCGGTGTTTACCGGTACTCTTATCAGTGCTATATGTCATTTGTGAAAATAAAAATGTGAAAAATGCATTTTCATTAGTATTTATATGAGCACAAGTATAACCATAACCATGACACCTCCAACATGATGTACTGTAACATCTAGAGCAGGGAAGTCTGCTTTTTAAAGTCTTAAACAAGTCAACTATGTGCACACAAAGAACGCCTCTTCTCTGCACGCCTCTTCTTTTCCTTGTGACACAGAAGGACGACACCGCAGCGCTGCAATAAAACACACTCAAATCTTCTGTTTCTAGCCGATACTACATAAAAAATAACGTAAAATAACGCAGTAACGCATCATGTAGTAACGGTAACTGAGTTACTGAACATAAAAAATAACGCGTTAGATTACTAGTTACCGCCGAAACTAACTGCTTTACAGTAACGCGTTACTCCCAACAGTGTATAAAACAATACAATCAATTAGCGTGTTATGTAGGTCTGCATTTTGAAACAATAGGAATTGTTATTTGTGTTTACAGTGCACAAATAAGTGAGTGACAGACCAGAAGCCATATTGAGTGTTGTGCTACCGATATATGTGTGTGTGTGGTGCGTATTATATAAATAAAAAGACTCAGTGAGTAGATGTAATGCTCGATCGTTTAGTTTGTGGTCAAGGGACAGAAGGAACTGAAATACATTTGAGCCAGATGTTTTAATGCCGCGCAAGTGCGCGGGGCAATGGAGTGACGTCAGACAGCAGCCAGAGACTTGTCAGTCACAGTGGATGCTATCTTGCTTCAAAGCAACTTTATGTATTAATATATTACCTAAATGTTTAACTTTTTTGAGTGGATTAATATTGACCTGTAGAGGACGGTGAGTAAAGTGCTTTAACTTCAAACTGACACAGCATGCATGACTTTAAGGGACTTTTGAGGATGAAATATTGTTGTGTTACAAACTTTTGTGTGGCGTTGCTTTCTTCCATCCATCCATTTTCTACCGCTTATTCCCTTCGGGGTCGCGGGGGGCGCTGGAGCCTATCTCAGCTACAATCGGGCGGAAGGCGGGGTACACCCTGGACAAGTCGCCACCTCATCGCAGGGCCAACATAGATAGACAGACAACATTCACACTCACATGATCTTATTTATCATTATTCAAAGCTGATTGTATTGTGTAGCAGTGACAGCTGAACTGAATGTGACAGCGTGCCATAATTACGTTGCCAGCTGAAACAAAAAATACCGATAACGGTATCGTTTTTTATTTATTTATTTATATACAGACAAACATAGTTTTGTATTTCATTATTGTTTTTTTGGTTAATATCACAGTCCGTTCTGCAAAAGGTAATCCCTAGAAGCACACATTTTATGGACAGGGACCCACAGTTAAAATATACATCATCATATAATATACAAAATACGGTACAATACAATACATTTCAAAATTTACCCACCAAATACCCATTTACAATTTCATTCATGAATAAAAAATAAATCTTTAAATCCACCAAATCAGTCTCAATATCCTATTATTTAAATTTGATTAAAAGGTTGCATCTTGAAGATCTGCGATAATCTCATCATGCATACAGAGGTCAAGACCAAAATTATGTGACTAATGTTAATTCCTTAACCATGAGGGATGTGCTGAATGTACTAAGAATAACGACACAATAAATGTTGCTTAAAACACTTTTTAAAAATGGTTAAAGAATGTGATACCGGTAGTCGGTATGCATCCCTAGTCATGAGGCTATCTTTATACAATGAGTCTAATGGTCTCATAACTGTTCTACTTGCCTGAGACCAGGATGTGATACGGTACAAAAATGGGGCATGATCATTGTATTTAGATATGTACTCGATGTCTTAAAGGTGAGCAAGTTTCTTATGTGTCTGAAATTTGCTAAATTATATTTCAATCTGTTACTCAATTTTTTAACAAGTCCTTTAAAACCAAGTTTTGAGTCGGGTGTCAGCAACCCGCCGCTCTCAAGCCGCGTGCGGAGCATTTTTCAAAAAGGATTACAAATGGAAAAAGTTGGGAATTTTTTTTTTTTTTCTTTTAGTATGTTTTTTGTTTGAGGACTAACATGACACAAACATTCCCAATTGTTAGAAAGCCCACTGTTTAATATGTTTAATATGAGTATTTGGTGAATATTGTTTTGTCCTACTAATTTTGGCGGTTCTTGAACTCACCATAGTGTGTGTGGACTGTGACGCAACAGTTTGTTTACATGTAAGATCTTCCACTCCTTCTTTGTCTCATGTTGTCCACCAAAAGTTTTATGCTGTGCGTGAATGCACAAAGGTGCGCTTTGTTGATGTTATTGACTTGTTGGAGTGCTAATCAGGCTATTCAGGCTAGCTGTGTGTACATATTGCATCATTATGCCTCATGTGTAGGCATATCTGAGCTCATTTAATTTCCTTTACTAGTATCCTCTTTGTATATAATTTAGTTTTGCATGTCTCATGACACATTATCTGTGTAATATTGGCTACATTTCTGATAGTTGTTTGTGTGCCATGTTGTTCCAGACCACATATATACCTTTGGCCATTAAAAGCCGGTAATTTCCAGGAGTTATCTCACCTTCTAAGTAGCCTCTGATTTACTAATGGTTTATGATGTTGTAAAAACGTGTAGAATAAATATTAAATGTCAACATTTCTGTCAACGAAGATTTGCTTCAGCCTGCGACACATAGTCATTTTGATAGTAGGCTATTATTTACGTCATGCGTTGCCTTCATTATAACACTTATATACGGCTTTTCATTTTTTGCGGCTCCAGACAGATTTGTTTTTTGTATTTTTGGTCTAATATGGCTCTTTCAACATTTTGTGTTGCCGACCCCGGTCTAGAGTTATACCCAGGTATTGCTCTACATGTTTTAATTGTTGCCCATATACTACAATCTCAGGATAGGTTTTTAATTTACACATATTTGTAAAGAACATAGTTACAGTTTTTTCACCATTTAACATGAGGCATGAATTGTATAACCAGTCACTAACCTTGTTCATAACCTTTGTTAATGTCATGGCCACCTCTGTTGCCCTCTTCCCATGAGTATATAAAACAGTATCATCAGCATACATTAGAGCAGGGGTGTCAAACTCAAATACAGAGTGGGCCAAAATTTAAAACTGAACAAAGCCGCGGGCCAAGGTTGAACAAATTAACCTTTCAATAGGGACCCAAACAAGTTTTGCATTAACTATTGAACAAGCAAGGCTTATATAACTTTATAGTGACATGCAAAATCGAGTTTCAAATAATAATAATAATAATTCAAAAATATCAATGGCATATCAAATACAATTTAAATAAAAATGCAATGCCTCGTTTCTATTTGCAGCCTTCTGAGGTAAATATCAACATTAACTTTTTCCACAGGCTAATAAATTTGAAAATAAAATAATGAATAAACCAACCATTCAGGACTGCTCAGTTTTTAACACACTGATCTAATCTGATGTGCCCAAGCCAGATACCTGCCATCTTTTCTTGGATGCTAGTTCATTAATGTCGGGGCTCAGGCTTTGAGCTGAAGCAACCTTCATTATCGAACGAAGGTGTTCATCAGTCATAATATCTCGTATTCCACAGTCTTGGGGGCGTGCCTTACAGGCACTGCTTTTAACGTCCTCTACGAGCTGACGTCACGTCCGCTTTACATCCTTTCTAACAACGTGCCCGCCCAGTCTCAAGATATGAGCGGCTCCTGTACGCACACACACGTAAATGCAACGCATACTTAAATCAACAGCGATACCGTTTACACTGAGAGTAACTGTTACAAATATACGGCACACTGTGAATCCACACCAAACAAGAATGACAAACACATTTTGGGAGAACATCCGCACAGTAACACAACACAAACACGACAGAACAAATACCCAGAACCCTTTGCAGCACTAGGTGTTGTGCCGGATAATGCACCCCCGGCGTAGAATGCACCCCCTGACGGGAGTGTTATATCAACTAAAGCCCACACTTAAAGTTTCCACGTGCAAGATTGAATCTATTTTAAAAAGTTATTTAATAATAAGCCAAAAGTGCAAAAACAAAAATGTTCGTGTTGGAGAGGAGTTGTGAATGAATGAAATATGAAATCCGTGCTGCAGTCGCTGCTGGGCCACAACATTAGGTACACCTGCAGACTGCAGCACGGATCCCCCCCGTGTTTATGTTGTGTTACTGTGTGGATGTCCTCCCAAAATGTGTTTGTCATTCTTGTTTGGTGTGGATTCACAGTGTGGCGTATATTTCTAACAATGTTAAAGTTTTTTTATACTGGCACCCTCAGTGTAACCTGTATCGCTGAAGATCAAGTATGCGTTGCAATCACTTCTGTGTGCGTGCTAAAGCCGCACATATTATGTAACTGAGCCAGCACTTGTTGGACTGGACGAAAAGGGGACGTTACAATTCTCGGGAGGGGCACTGAAATTTGGGAGTCTCCCGGGAGGTTTGGCAAGTATGAGAATTAGCGGCGTACCGCGACACCGCCGCTGTATATGATCGGCGGGCCAGCTCTAGTGTTAATTTGTTACCACCTCACGGGCCAAGTGAAATTACACGGCGGGCCAAATTTGGCCTGCGGGCCAGAGTTTGACACCGATGCATTAGAGTGTTAACATCCTTACAGACAGAAGGAGAGTCATATGTATAAACAAAAAGAAAAGCGGCCCTAAAACGTACCCATATTTGACTCCCAATATGGATATAGGGATGGAGATAATGTACACACTGGTGTTGACTACTTAGGTAAAATTTAATCCAGTTTAGTACACTTGCAGAGAGATCATAATGTCTTAGTTTATGTAACAGCACCTCATGATTCACTGTATCAAAGGCCTTGCGTAGATCAAGGAAGTCTGCTCCCCCCACTCCTCCCCGATCTAGGCTGCTTTTGATTTCCTTAAGGAAGTAGCAACACGCTGTTTCAGTAGAACACTTCTTTCTGAAACCAAATTGCATTGAATGTAGGAGGAACTTTGAATCCATATGTGCAATTAGTTGTTCTGCTATGACCTTTCCAATGACTTTGGAGATGGCTTGGAGGATGCTGATAGGCTGGTAGTTGCTGACCACCTATGTCTCACCAGTTTTAAACAAGTGTGATTATGGCAGGCTTGAGGAAATTAGGGAAACCATTTTCATCATGCAAAAACATAAAATACGCATCATTTCCAACAACGAGTTGATTGGCAACACTAAAAAAAATGGCCCTAGTGTGTGAATGTAAGTGTGAGTGTTGTCTGTCTATCTGTGTTGGCCTGCGATGAGGTGGCAACTTGTCCAGGGTGTACCCCGCCTTCTGCCCGAATGCAGCTGACATAGGCTCCAGCACACCCCGCGACCCCGAAAGGGACAAGATGTAGAAAATGGATGGATGGATGGAGTTGCAAAGTGGAATACTTTAGTTGAGGTAATAACAGCCTTTAATAAGTCAATAATTCATACCAGCACTGATTTTGATGCCTTTTTTATTTTTGGAACAATTACAGTTTTTTGCAAAAACTCACACTATCCCTCATTAGCCGAAAAATGGACGCTCTCAAAAAGTGTTATAAGTAAGTCTATTTATATATATTTTTTTTTACTTTTAAGAGTTTCTTTTCAACAGCTTTAGACCACCACATTGATATAAAGTTTTTTACATATTTGTAATGTTTTTTTTTTTTTCAGTTTCATGCTCTTTTTGTAAAAAGGAACAAAAAAAAAATATTATGGGAAAAACACAAAATATGCAATATTTTCTGAAAATGACGGCAACGTGGTTATGCACATAGTAAATGAATATCTCCTATTTGGAATAACTTTGCAAAAAGTGTCATGATGCCATTTTCAAGATTAACGTGTCCAAAACTATGGAGCCAAATTTCAGCCCTCTTACCTTTTAAATTCAACTGATTTGTCGAAGATGAAAAAGAAAATGACTCAAGGTTACATCATGTTTTTTTTCAGTTTCACCTTTGTGAATACAAATGATTCACTATGAGAAGCAGTAGCAGATTTGTTTGTGGTTCATTCAATCTTTATTGGTCTCTGCATCCACCAGCTAGAACCTTTTTTTTTTTTTTTAGAAATTATTATAATTAACAAAAAATATTTCCCAACAGGCCTTGCGATGAGGTGGCGACTTGTCCAGGGTGTACCCCGCCTACAGCCCGAATGCAGCTGAGATAGGCTCCAGCACCCTCTGCGACCCCAAAAGGGACAAGCGGTAGAAAATGGATGGATGACATTTCCCAACATATCCAATTTGCAATGGCTCGTAGAACTGAGACTTTTCAGACCCCTTACAGTCAAATGTCCATAGGTTATTTAACTTTATTTAAACAACGTCTTGTTTTCTAAAAGGAAAATGCCTTACAGCAAATCCTCCTAAGTCAAATGTTATGCTGGCTCTTTTTAGCACTCCAATTTGAGATGTCTCCTAATCACTGACGATGAGTATGCAGGTACGGCACACCGGCTATTTCTGAAGTGATATCATGCATTAGAAGTTGGTGGTTGAAATACATGTAAATTGAAAACTGTGATAAAGTGTTAGGGTAACATTACAATTTTAGTAATATTTATTTGACTTTTCAAATTAGCTGGTTGGGATGGTAAATGTTTATTTGGGGCATGATGTAGTGACTACGAAGGAGCATCATCCAAGCTTAAAGTATCTTCTTTCAATACGTATAATCAACACCTCAGGAATAATCACTCAAAGTCACACACAGTGTTTATGCAGCAAAATATTGATAGGAAGTTACTTGCAGTACTGAAAAACTACCCAACTATCACTACAAGAGTCAACAGAGAAAAACATTAAGATAGTATAAGGGTCAACCCGGGGCAAGGGCAATCAATCCAAAAAATGCAAAATACATTTGAAATATGGAATGCCTGATAACCAGCCCTTCCCAATTGTAGAAGACACCGGATTTACTAAACTTCGAGTTGCTCAAGCTTTGAAACGCCCAGTGGCAACGTTTTTGTCATATGTTAGCTTGCCCAGGTATTACAGTATTGTATACACTGACACTAAAGCTAAATTCTGAATCTATGTTCTTACAGTATATGGCAGGGCTGGTCAACTAAATTGTTTTGGGTGCTACATTTTCAGAAAGCTAAGGACCTAGGTTCCAGACTTCTCTCTTCACTGCTATTCCTATTTTGTATATTCCTGAGAATCTGCTGTTTAAGAAATATACTGCAAAAATGTTAATATTTTCATTATTTTTAGATTTTTTTTTTACTTAACACTCAGGCCGGAATGGTGCCTATAACTTAATGTACATTGCTGTCTTTGTCTTATTTTTCATTGCGCGGCATCACAGTAAAAAAAAGCATGTTGATCCATTGCACGGGAAGATTTTATGGACGAGCTGCTAAATATATTGCTATCAGAAATGAAAGTATTGGCTTAAAGGATGTCAAGCCAATATCGAGGATCTTTAGTTTATTGATGATTATGTGGAGTGTTGGCAAGCTACTTTGTGGTTCATGGAACTTCTAAGTTAGTCTGCTTGTTCAGAAATCCAATAGACATCACTGCATGTGCTTCTATCATCATGTTACTTCCCATTTTCTATGGCAGATATAAATATTTAAAAAAATACTGTCGTGTTACATCCTGTCTGCACTTTCAAACCAGCAGTCTTGTTCCATTATATAAATTATGTTCCTCTGGGAGTGTGTAAAGATGAAAAAAAAAAAAAACTGTGTCTTACTATTTATAGAAAACATATGACAAATGTCACATAAATCAAGTGTTGTAATGTTAAAGCATCTTCTGAGAGCAATTGTAAGGAATTGTGTCTATAGGTTTCATGCCTACAGTGACCCCTTATCTCTCTCTTTTCTTTACCCTCGGTTTCAAAATCATTTCAGCTGCTTTGGCATTTGAAGTTCAGGAAAATGTCACAAATTACCACTGTACATTAAGATCAAGGCATCATGAATGTTATTCCATCCTAGTCCAAGATGGATAGATATCTTCACCAAATTCCATACACTATCGAGCATTAAAATTAAAATACAATATCTTTCAATATATGTGTCACTCTGCTTTAAATGATTTATGTCTAATGATACCGAACCACAGCATGAATAACATTTATTGTCTGAGAACCTTAAATGTCAAAGTAAGCTGTTAAGCGAGTACATGTGTGGATGTGAGTGTGAATGTTGTCTGTCTATCTGTGTTGGCCCTGCGATGAGGTGGCGACTTGTCCAGGGTGTACACCGCCTTCCGCCCGATTGTAGCTGAGATAGGCTCCAGCGCCCCCCGCGACCCCAAAGGGAATAAACGGTAGAAAATGGATGGATGGATAAACATAGACGGTAATTGCATGTACTGTATATGTTGTGGCATGCTGGTGGTGTGGGACAAAATGCCTCAGTAACTTGTAGGGCTGTCTTCAAATAGTCAAAGATTATACAATTGGATTTGGAAGAATCTTATTCAACCATTAATTTGCCTTTGTTGAGTACCTGTACTACAATGTGTGCGGTGATATCAGACCTCATTTATAATTGTGCAGTTTCGTTGTTATTCGATTATTTCAGAAACATTTTCAAAAACTACTCGTAAAAAAAAAATGTAAGTATACAAAATTGTATGAGATTATTTTCCAATTCTTTTTATTTTCCTAAATATAAAATTGCACGGTGGCCTTGTGGTTAGCATGTAGGCAGCAGGAGAGATGGGTCGCCGTCTGGGCATCTCTGTTTGGAGTTTGCATGTTCTCCCCGTACGTACATGAGTTTTCTCCAGGTAGTCTGGCTACCTCCTACATCCAAAAAATTGTCATGTTCGGATAATTGGAGACTCTAAATTGTGCACAGATATGAATGTGAGCGTGAATGCATGTTTGTCTATTGGTGCCCCGCAATTGACTGGCAACCAGTCTCGGGTGTACCCCACCACTCACCCAAAGTCTAAGGATTTATATTAGTGCAGTGGTTCTTAACCTTGTTGGAGGTACCGAACCCAACCAGTTTCATATGCGCATTCACCGAACCCTTCTTTAGTGAAAAGTAAAATGTTTGTTTTTTTCAAATTCAAGAAAAAGTCATATGTTTTTTTTACTGGTGCATGAACATCACCTTGTTCAAAGAACAAAACCAACACAGTGCATGGACTCACAACAAATTACACACCTTACACACATTACCATGAATTGATTGACATGGACCCCGACTTAAACAAGTTGAAAAACGTATTCGGGTGTTACCATTTAGTGGTCAATTGTACGGAATATGTACTGTACTGTGTAAAATGTACCGTTTCATATAATGTATTCTTCTTTGCAATCTACTAGTAAAAGTTTCAATCGATCAATCAAACAACCTGCAAATCAGATGGAAAATTAGAGGGAACATTGTTTGGGGGTCATCCATAATAGGCCGATAGGGAGAAGTTTTTATTTACACGATAAGTCGGATGTGTCTTTACCTCCGAGGCGTAGACTCCGCCGAACCCCTGAAGCCGACTCACCGAACCCCTAGGGTTCGATCGAACCCAGGTTAAGAACCACTGTATTAGTGCCCTAATATTGAGGTCACAACGGTAGATTTTGAGCACAGCAAATATTTTGCAAGCACATACAGGCTATTGTGGAAATTAATTAAACCTTAAGTGAAAAATACAATTGTTTGAGCAAATATAAACATATGTTGTGCTTAATTAATGTGTCTGCATGTTTGCTTTTATCCATATTAACGTGCAATAATTACTGCTTTTTGTGTAGGCAGACCGCTCTGTGCTCTCACGTCCTCGTTTCCTCTCTCTCTCTCAATCTCTGCACTCTGAACATGCAGTTGTTTTTCTCTGCACTCTGCTCTAAGGAAAGCTGAAATGACAGCCAAAACTGTAGGCCAGTCACTGTCGTAAAACCATTTGTCTGCACACAAGAATATTTTACTCATATTTAAAGAAATGACGCAGCAATCGATTTTTCCTCGCAACACTCCTGCTTTCCAGCACACCCAGAAAGTATTCACTTTTTCCACATTTTGTAAAGTTACAGCCTTAAATTATTTTAAGTCCTCTTAAATTCTACACACAACACCCCATAATGACAGTGTGAGATTGTTTTTTTTTGCTCTTTTTTTTTGTTGTTGCTTATTTTATCAAAAATAAATAAATAAAAGGTCACATGCAGAACTATTCACAGTCTTTGCTCAATACTTTGTTGATGCACCTTTGGCAGCAATTACAGCCTCAAGTATTTCTGAATAAGATGCCACAAGCTTGGCACACCTATCTTTGGGCAGTTTTGCTCTTTCCTCTTTGCAGCACCTCTCAAGCTCCATCAGGTTGGATGGGAAGCATTGGTTTTCATCCAGGATGTCTCTGTACATTGCTGCATTCATCTTCTATAGATTATTCAATTTCAGCAATAAGGCTGTAACATAACATCTGGAAAAAGTAAAGTGCTGTGAAAACTTTCCGGATGCACTGTACATTTGAGACTAGTGGTTGTAAATGTGTTAAACACATCAAAGGACACTGCTCTGCGTATAATTAGAGCTGCAAACATGTTTAACGTTTGCACAGTAGGTTTTTTGTATCGCTGTGCATGTATGGCTTACCTTAATTTGCCATCACATTGCAATCTAAGTTACTTTGCTTAGAACTCACAATAATTGGGAATTTACTGCAATGCATCGGTCTTAAAACCTTGTGTGTGTAATATCCAATATCCACGTTGAAATACACTCAAAATACACTTCATTATAGGTAGAGGTACAATAATAATGTCTTTCAAGGGACATAGAGACGGCAAACATTCTGCCTTTAAAATGATAGGAGCGCTAAAGTATGTATCCCTCCCTAAAGTATCCCTCTTTTGTTGCTGTTTATTCATATATATATATATATATATATATATATATATATATATATATATATATATATATATATATATATATATATACTTTGCTTAGAACATATCATGAACTAATTATTCCTAAATTATGTAAACATAGCATCCTAGCCTAGTCAGTGGGTACTATTCTTAAGCTGCTTTGCAGATGGTATGGTTCCTGGAAGGTGACAGTTTGGAACAATATTAACTACTTAAGACCGCTCTCTTCCTTGCCATTGACAGGTAATTAGTGGAAGCCTGTAGGCTGAACGGTGGTGTATCCCCACCTCGCTTTTCTTAGCCTTTATCTGCTCCACAGAGCTTCAATGCTTTTTAATTGCACGGCGTGGGTGTGTTTATGTACCCTTTTTTTCCCCCAGTTGAAGTTGGGGTGGAAGTGGATGTATTTGTGCATTATGGCTTTAGGGTGCATTTCTTTGTGTGTTTGTGTCAACTGACCTCCAGGTTAAGACTATCTGGGGACACTGTTGCAGCAGCATGGAGCCAGCATCTGCTGCAAAGCAAAGGAAAACACAGGCACAGCAAACAACCCAATATGACCCAGTTTATCCCGATTCAGTAAACATGGCGCTTTATGAATATGAATGTTTAATGTCATGATAATATGCTTCTAATTGGAACATGTTTGCACATTTATCTCCAAAGAAAATTGGAATTTGTCATTTGTGTGCATGTTGACCAGTGGCTTTGTGTGGCAAGGTCACATAAGAAGCAATATCTGATCTGTATTTGACAAGCAAAATGCTAAGGTTAATTATACTGCAGCCAAGTGTATGAGTCAACTGGGATTGAGCATTAAGATTAGGCGGGTATTAAGTTGTTTATTAGCTTGAGTTAGTTAGTCATAATGAAAGCCGAGAAGACGGGAAATGTTGTTACTGTGCGCCATGTCATGTGTTTATGTTTAAAGATTAAGGGAGGACAGATTTAGTTGTCACACATTTAACTCCAGTATGAATTGCTCATCATCAAAACATACTTTAATAACCATTCCTACATTCAATTTAAGACTAAGTTGTTGGTTTGAAATATGTATCCCTCACATTTTTCAACTCTCTGTAACAAAGAGGTAATAACCTCTCAAAGGCACTCTTGACACACTGTGACAACCAACTCCATGGCAGGGACGGTTGTCCCACACTGTAGGAGTTGGTTGTCACAGTGTTTTGTAACGGACACATCTTTTTCAAATGGCAAGAAGGCTAATGTGAAAGTTTAATTGCATTGACAAGTTGACGCATTTATAATGAGCAAGAAACATGAACAGAGAACACATATTTAGCCTACTGTACTGTGTATGTGATCATTATGACTATATGAGTATATGTGACCCCAAAGAGAATGTGAGGACCAACCCCAAACAGAATTTCTCGCCAGCATCAGGGCTAGCAACCTTCTCAAACTAATTAGCTAGCTCAGTGATTCTCAAACTGTAGTACATGTTCTACTTGTAGTATGCGGGCTCCATCTAGTGGGATGCCGAATAATTACTTGATTAAAGTACACTGTTTTATTTTCCTACATTCAAACACAGTGTGACTCTTCAAACTGTGTAATGTTACAGTGGTCAACAATATTTAATATACTTGGTAAACCTTTTGCCTTGTTTTAATGAATACTTAGGCCTACTATGCTACTGTATTTTAATGTTAATGTCATTAAGATGATATTTGGAGACCGTGTTTTCTGAGGTGGTACTTGGTGAAAAAAGTTTGAGAACCATTGATCTCGCTAATAAAAATGTCAACTATCGCTGTCACCTCACATTTTCTAATGGTAACAAATGTTTTGTTACAAAGTGTTTGCGTAAAAACCTAGAAGACAAATACTGTGGGGCTGAATATTTACAATTTAGGGTGAACAATACAAAATGTCCTCTGACTTCATGTTCAGCCATCTTACACCAGAGAAGACTACGGCTCTAAGAAAGTAAAGCATTGTATTGTTTCAGCCTTTCCTCTAAACGGTATGGTGTTCCGTGTGGCCAAAATAATAGTTGTGAGAACGGGCTCCAGGATGGGAAAGTCTCATAACATCGCCTTGCCATTCTTGTGTGGACAAGCAAACCACTACTTTTTGATGACAATGACTTTGCCGTCACACCACATGACCACAACAGCTGTTAAAGAGATGTGTTTGTGCAGTTTCTGCTATTAGCACTATTGCAACACAACCTCATTCATCGTTTGTTAACTAGACATGCAGCAGGGACCAGTGCTTTATTATTGTCTACTTGATTATTGCACACCACTGCTGTTTATTATTGTTAATTTTGTAAATATTTTTTTTTGTAGAAAATGTGTGGATTAGGCAACAAGAACAACACCGCCAACACATGACACCATGAAACCCCGTTTCCATATGAGTTGGGAAATTGTGTTAGATGTAAATATAAACGGAATACAATGATTTGCAAATCCTTTTCAATCCATATTCAATTGAATGCACTACAAAGACAAGATATTTGATGTTCAAACTCATAAACTTTTTTTTTTTTTTTTACAAATAATAATTAACTTAGAATTTCATGGCTGCAACACGTGCCAAAGTAGTTGGGAAAGGGCATGTTCACCACTGTGTTACATCACCTTTTCTTTTAATAACACTCAATAAACGGTTGGGAACTGAGGAAACTAATTGTTGAAGTTTTGAAAGTGGAATTATTTCCCATTCTTGTTTTATGTAGAGCTTCTGTCGTTCAACAGTCCGGTGTATCCGCTGTCGTATTTTACACTTCATAATGCGCCACACATTTTCGATGGGAGACAGGTCTGGACTGCAGGCGGTCCAGAAAAGTACCCGCACTCTTTTTTTGCGAAGCCACGCTGTTGTAACACTTGCTGAATGTGGCTTGGCATTGTCTTGCTGAAATAAGCAGGGGCGTCCATGAAAAAGACTGCGCTTACATGGCAGCATATGTTGTTCCAAAACCTGTATGTACCTTTCAGCATTAATGGGGCCTTCACAGATGTGTAACTTACCCATGCCTTGGGCACTAATGCACCCCCATACCATCACAGATACTGGCTTTTGAACTTTGCGTCGATAACAGTCTGGACGGTTTGCTTCTTCTTTGGTCCGGATGTCACGATGTCGAATATTTCCAAAGACAATTTGAAATGTGGACTCCTCAGACCACAGAACACTTTTCCACTTTGCATGAGTCCATCTTAGATGATCTCGGGCCCAGAGAAGCCGGCGACGTTTCTGGATGTTGTTGATAAATGGCTTTCGCTTTGCATAGTAGAGCTTTAACTTGCACTTACAGATGTAGCGACGAACTATATTTAGTGACAGTGGTTTTCTGAAGTGTTCCTGAGCCTATGTGGTGATATCCTTTAGAGATTGATGTCGGTTTTTGATACAGTGCCGTCTGAGGGATCGAAGGTCACGGTCATTCAATGTTGGTTTCCGGCCATGCCGCTTACGTGGAGTGATTTCTTCAGATTCTCTGAACCTTTTGATATATTATGGACTGTAGATGTTGAAATCCCTAAATGTCTTGCAATTGCACTTTGAGAATTGTTGTTCTTAAACTGTTTGACTATTTGCTCACGCAGTTGTGGACAAAGAGGTGCACCTCGCCCCATCCTTTCTTGTGAAAGACTGAGCAATTTTTGGAAGCTGTTTTAATACCCAATCATGGCACCCACCTGTTCCCAATTAGCTTGCACACCTGTGGGATGTTCCAAATAAGTGTTTGATGAGCATTCCTCAACTTTATCAGTATTTATTGCCACCTTTCCCAACTTCTTTGTCACGTGTTGCTGGCATCAAATTCTAAAGTTAATGATTATTTGCAAAAAAAAAATATTTGTATCAGTTTGGACATCAAATATGTTGTCTTTGTAGCATATTCAACTGAATATGAGTTGAAAATGATTTGCAAATCATTGTATTCCGTTTATATTTACATATAACACAATTTCCCAACTCATATGGAAACAGGGTTTGTGCTATCATAACATATAGCTCAGAGCAGTTGGCTCCTCAAAATGAAAGAAGGATCAAAACCCGGATCACATGTCTGCGTTGGTTGACCACTGCAAGCAGCAAAGTATCGCGAGTGTGAGGGGATTCATAATAAACTGGTGAATTAGGCATGTGTCCCGGTCATGTGACGGGACACATGACCGGGCCCTTTAAACCCAAATAATAAAGCTCACCATAACATTATTTTACAACATGCACATGTCCGCAACAGCAGCGTTTACAAAATCCAGCACCATGGAGAACAACTATGTCATTTGAAGCCCATCAATCGCACATGATGTTGCTATAACAATCCAAGAGAACAACACAAACGTTATGTGGCCCCTCATAAAAAAACAACACAAATTCAGTTCAGCACCACGGATAGAGACCACACATCATTTTTGCTCAGTGGCCTTGTGGTTAGAGTGTTCGCCCTGAGATCGGTAGGTTGTGAGTTCCAACCCCGGCTGAGTCATACCATCCATCCATCCATCCATTTTCTACGGCTTGTCCCTTTCGGGGTCGCGGGGGGTACTGGAGCCTATCCCAGCTACAATCGGGCAAAAGGCGGGGTACACCTTGGACAAGTCGCCACCTCATCGCAGGACCAACACAGATAGACAGACAACATTCACACTCACATTCACACACTAGGGCCAATTTAGTGTTGCCAATCAACCTATCCCCAGGTGCATGTCTTTGGAGGTGAGAGGAAGCTGATGTACCCAGAGGGAACCCAAAGACTATAAAAATAGGACCCATTACCTCCCTGCTTGGCACTCAGCATCAAGGGTTGGAATTGGTGGTTAAATCATCAAAATATTTCCCGGGCGCGGCCACCGCTGCTGCTCACTGCTCCCCTCACCTCCCAGGGGGTGACCAAGGGGATGGGTCAAATGCCGAGGACAAATTTCACCACACCTAGTGTGTGTGTGACTATCATTGGTACTTTAACTTTAACTTTAACTAATGAGAGCACAGTAGTAGCATATATCAATATATATGTATAAAGTTTAGTAAAACAGGCCCAGGGATCCACATGCCATCCATCCATCCATCTTCTTCCGCTTATCCGAGGTCGGGTCGCGGGGGCAGCAGCCTAAGCAGGGAAGCCCAGACTTCCCTCTCCCCAGCCACTTCGTCCAGCTCTTCCTGTGGGACCCCGAGGCGTTCCCAGGCCAGCCGGGAGACATAGTCTTCCCAACGTGTCCTGGGTCTTCCCCGCGGCCTCCTACCGGTCGGACGTGCCCTAAACACCTCCCTAGGGAGGCGTTCGGGTGGCATCCTGACCAGATGCCCGAACCACCTCATCTGGCTCCTCTCGATGTGGAGGAGCAGCGGCTTTACTTTGAGCTCCTCCCGGATGACAGAGCTTCTCACCCTATCTCTAAGGGAGAGCCCCGCCACCCGGCGGAGGAAACTCATTTCGGCCGCTTGTACCCGTGATCTTGTCCTTTCGGTCATAACCCAAAGCTCATGACCATAGGTGAGGGTAGTAATGTAGATCGACCGGTAAATTGAGAGCTTTGCCTTCCGGCTCAGCTCCTTCTTCACCACAACGGATCGATACAGCGTCCGCATTACTGAAGACGCCACACCGATCCGCTTGTCGATCTCACGATCCACTCTTCCCTCACTCGTGAACAAGACTCCGAGGTACTTGAACTCCTCCACTTGGGGCAAGATCTCCTCCCCAACCCGGAGATGGCACTCCACCCTTTTCCGGGCAAGAACCATGGACTCGGACTTGGAGGTGCTAATTCTCATCCCAGTCGCTTCACACTCAGCTGCGAACCGATCCAGTGAGAGCTGAAGATCCTGGCCAGATGAAGCCATCAGGACCACATCATCTGCAAAAAGCAGAGACCTAGTCCTGCAGCCACCAAACCAGATCCCCTCAACGCCTTGACTGTGCCTAGAAATTCTGTCCATAAAAGTTATGAACAGAATCGGTGACAAAGGGCAGCCTTGGCGGAGTCCAACCCTCACTGGAAACGTGTCCGACTTACTACCGGAAATGCGGACCAAGCTCTGGCACTGATCATACAGGGAGCGGACTGCCACAATCAGACAGTCCGATACCCCGTACTCTCTGAGCACTCCCCACAGGACTTCCCGAGGGACACGGTCGAATGCCTTCTCCAAGTCCACAAAACACATGTAGACTGGTTGGGCAAACTCCCATGCACCCTCAAGGACCCTGCCGAGAGTATAGAGGTGGTCCACAGTTCCACGACCAGGACGAAAACCACACTGTTCCTCCTGAATCCGAGGTTCGACTATCCGGCGTAGCCTCCTCTCCAGTACACCTGAATAGACCTTACCGGGAAGGCTGAGGAGTGTGATCCCACGATAGTTAGAACACACCCTCCGGTTCCCCTTCTTAAAGAGAGGAACCACCACCCCGGTCTGCCAATCCAGTGGTACCGCCCCCGATGTCCACGCGATGCTGCAGAGTCTTGTCAACCAAGACAGCCCCACAGCATCCAGAGCCTTAAGGAACTCCGGGCGGATCTCATCTACCCCCGGGGCCTTGCCACCGAGGAGCTTTTTAACTACCTCAGCAACCTCAGCCCCAGAAATAGGAGAGCCCACCACAGACTCCCCAGGCACTGCTTCCTCATAAGAAGACGTGTTGGTGGGATTGAGGAGGTCTTCGAAGTATTCCCTCCACCGATCCACAACATCCGCAGTCGAGGTCAGCAGAACACCATCCTCGCCATACACGGTGTTGATAGTGCACTGCTTCCCCTTCCTGAGGCGGCGGATGGTGGTCCAGAATTGCTTCGAAGCCGTCCGGAAGTCGTTTTCCATGGCCTCACCGAACTCCTCCCATGTCCGAGTTTTTGCCTCTGCGACCGCTGAAGCCGCACACCGCTTGGCCTGTCGGTACTTGTCCGCTGCCTCAGGAGTCCTATGAGCCAAAAGAACCCGATAGGACTCCTTCTTCAGCTTGACGGCATCCCTCACCGCCGGTGTCCACCAACGGGTTCTAGGATTACCGCCACGACAAGCACCAACTACCTTGCGGCCACAGCTCCAATCAGCCGCCTCGACAATAGAGGCGCTGAACATGGTCCATTCGGACTCAATGTCCAGCACCTCCCTCGTGACATGTTCAAAGTTCTTCCGGAGGTGGGAATTGAAACTCTCTCTGACAGGAGACTCTGCCAGACGTTCCCAGCAAACCCTCACAATGCGTTTGGGCCTGCCAGGTCTGTCCGGCATCCTCCCCCACCATCGCAGCCAACTCACCACCAGGTGGTGATCGGTAGAAAGCTCCGCCCCTCTCTTCACCCGAGTGTCCAAAACATGAGGCCGCAAATCCGATGACACAACTACAAAGTCGATCATGGAACTGCGGCCTAGGGTGTCCTGGTGCCAAGTGCACATATGGACACCCTTATGTTTGAACATGGTGTTCGTTATGGACAATCTGTGACGGGCACAAAAGTCCAATAACATAACACCGCTCGGGTTCAGATCCGGGCAGCCATTCTTCCCAATCACGCCTCTCCAGGTTTCACTGTCGCTGCCAACATGAGCATTGAAGTCCCCCAGTAGAACGAGGGAATCACCCGGGGGAGCACTCTCAAGTACTCCCTCGAGTGAATCCAAAAAGGGTGGATACTCTGAGCTGCGGTTTGGCGCGTAAGCGCAAACCACAGTCAGGACCCGTTCCCCCACCCGAAGGCGGAGGGAAGCTACCCTCTCGTCCACCGGGTTGAACTCCAACGTACAGGCTCTGAGCCGGGGGGAAACAAGAATTGCCACCTCAGCCCGTCGCCTCTCACTGCCGGCAACGCCAGAGTGGAAGAGAGTCCAGCCCCTCTCGAGAGAACTGGTTCCAGAGCCCTTGCTGTGCGTCGAAGTGAGTCCGACTATGTCTAGCCGGAACTTCTCCACCTCGCGCACTAGCTCAGGCTCCTTCCCCCCCAGCGAGGTGACGTTCCACGTCCCAAGAGCTAGCTTCTGTAGCCGAGGATCGGACCGCCAAGTGCCCTGCCTTCGGCTTCCGCCCAGCTCACATCGCACCCGACCTCTATGACCCCTGCTATGGGTGGTGAGCCCATTGGAGGGGGGACCCACATTGCCTCTTCGGGCTGTGCCCGGCCGGGCCCCATGGGGACAGGCCCGGCCACCAGGCGCTCGCCATCGTGCCCCACCTCCGGGCCTGGCTCCAGAGGGGGGCCCCGGTGACCCGCGTCCGGGCAAGGGAAATCTGGGTTCCTTGCTTGTTTTCTTCATAGAGATCTTCGAGCTGCTCTTTGTCTGATCCCTCACCTAGGACCAGTTTGTCTTGGGAGACCCTACCAGGGGGCATAAATCCCCCGGACAACATAGCTCCTAGGATCATTGGGACACGCAAACTCATCTACCACATTAAGGTGGCAGCTCAGAGAGGAGGGGACCCACAGGTTCATGTACAAACACAATTTCAATATAAAGTAGGCCGACTATTCATTTTTTGAAGAGCCTCGACGAGCCTTGTGCTCTGCAAACTCGTCCACGAATCAATGCTCTGTATGTAAATGTTCTCTGCCCTCTCATTGTCTATGGACAACACGGAAAGTCCACTAAGTCTCTCCTGTCCCACTGTGCTCCTCAAGTGGTTTTTAATTAGCTTCAACTTGGAGAATGAGAGCTCAGAAGTTGCAACGGTGACGGGAAGAGTAAAAAAAAAAAGGAGGGCAGTGCAAACCTCACTGAATGTAGAAGTTACTGCTGGGAGCCTTTTTGTCCCCACTGTAGTGATCGCCGAACCGCCAGGCAGCTTGGTGTGATTCCTCATCTGCTTGCAGCAGTGTGTGGGTGAATTGCCTCAAAAATATTCACAGTTCCATTTCAGCCGGTGAATTTTTGGCCAGGTCCGCCATGTCCCCGCTCTGACCCTCCAAGCCGTCCTGAAGCCCCGCCCAGGGGAAGAGTCCTCATTTGCCAGTTGCTGCTATCTGATCATCACTCGGTGGCAATGGTTGCTTGCTGGCAATAGGCCCCAGAGTTCCTCACTGATTTGTCAACATATTAGGCAATTTATACTGTGTAGGCAAAACTGTGGTTTTAGGCTGCTGGCCTCATAAGTGCACTATTAAGATATATCAAACATGTTATGGACAAATGTCCTGACCACACGGTTTGAACACTTACAAAAATGTTGGTCCCTCCCTTTCATTTCGCACTCCCCTCTGCAGCTCTGTGAAACAAATATTCTTGTGATGCAGCAGTGAGAGGCCTTGAATACTAAACACACAATAAGATGGGAAGATAGAGGAAGGAGGAGGACGTGGAGACAAAAATAACTGAAATTCAAAAAGAGAGGATGTGATACAGTGATGAGAGCAATAAAGTATGGGGGACCGGGCATATCCATAGAGAGGAAAGTGGTGCGACCTATAGAAAGGGAGGGGAGATAATACTGTGAGGAAGACAAATAGTCTCGAAAGTCTAAACAGACACAAGGCCAGCAGGCTTTGGGGACGGCTGTCTGTTTCCACTGAGTGAGTGACACAGATTAATTTGCCTTTGTGGAAGCAGAGGTTTTGTCTGTCTTTTCCGTGTATAGACTGTGCTGGACAAGTTATTCTCAACTGAATCATCTGTCGCAATCCCATTCTTTTCTAGTTGTTTTTGGGACACTCATGTCAGGCTCTTTTGATAGCAGCCAGCCTTATTTTACTATGTCATCTTTTCTTCCTCACTCATTTAGCTGTAATACTCTCATTTATATTGTACAAAGTATTTTGTCAAATCATCCAAGATAATCTGCTTTGGAGTTTCAGGCACGAGCCGGGCTTTGTCCAGTGCAGTCTGCTGCCTGCGTGTCTTTGTTCTTGCTCTGCACCACAATGAATAGATGAAGCTTTTGCCCCATTTATTTTCCGTCCCTATGCAGCCATCTCAGTTTCTCCTATGTAGATGTGACAGAAGACCCTTATGAGAAACCCAGGACAGACTTCAACTTGTCCAGACATGGGACACCATCCCCTTACTGTATCCAATTGCCAAATATCATGTTTTTAGTTAGGTTTAGTGATGGACAGGTGCCGTCAAACCAGGTTTTTAATATACACTATATTGTCAAAAGTATTTGGCCACCTGCCTTTACTCACATATGAACTTGAAGTGCCATCCCATGGAATTATCAAAAATGTTTTGGTATCCTGGAGCATTCAACGTTCCTTTCACTGGAACTAGGGGGCCAACCCCAACTCCTGAAAAACCAACCCCACACCATAATTCCTCCTCCACCAAATTTCACACTCGGCACAATGCAGTCCGAAATGTAGCGTTCTCTTGGCAACCTCCAAACCCAGACTGGTCCATCAGATTGCCAGATGGAAAAGTGTGATTCATCAGTCCAGAGAAGGCATCTCCACTGCTCTATAGTCCAGTGGTAACGTGCTTTACACCACTGCATCCGACACTTTGCATTGGACTTGGTGATGTATGGTTTAGATGCAGCTGCCCGGCCATGGAAACCCATTCCATGAAGCTCTCTGCGTATTGTATTGAAAGGTCACATGAAGTTTGGAGCTCTGTAGCAACAACACGTCGCAGAAAGTTTTTGCACTATGCGCTTCAGCATCTGCTGACCCCTCTCTGTCTGTTTACGTGGCCTACCACTTGGTGGCTGAGTTGCTGTTGTTCCCAAACTCTTCACTTTTCTTATAATAAAGTTGACTTTGGAATATTTAGGAGCAAGGGAAATTCATGACTGGATTTGTTGCACAGGTGACATCCTATGACAGTTCCATGCTGGAAATCACTGAGAGCGGCCCATTCTTTCACAAATGATTGTAGAAACAGTTTCCATGCCTGAGTGCTTGATTTTATACACCGGGCCAAGCGATTACGACACCTGATTCTCATAATATGGATGGGTGGCCAAATACTTTTGGCAATATAGTGTATTTGCACTGTTATACTGTTTTTGTTAACTCTTTGCGTTTTTCCCTGAACAAAATGCAGTGGTGTCATCTGCGAATTGGAGATGAATGTAACATTATTTGTCACATATTCAATGCACAGTGAAATTAGTCTCTGCATTCAACCCATCCTTTTTAAGAGCAGTGGGAAACCGATATGTGGGTTGTAGTTCATCGTACTGGAGGACCTGGAGGAGAACAGGGTGAAGTGACTTGGCCAAGGACAACACTGTGCCTGGGATGGAGGAAGCATTATTTAAAGAAACCCTTTGCTTAAGTTAATGACTGCTCTACCTCCTGAGCCCCGCTCTAACAGTACTATCTCTACTATTAGTAATACTAGTATATTTGTATATACTGGTATGGACGCCTGAGGTACACCGCAAGCTATATCAAAACATAAAGATGTGTTCTTTTAGCGTCACAAATTGCTTATTTTTTGTTAAACAGCTTTTCACCCAGCTTCTACTTTAATGCCATACCTTTCTAGTCCGCAGACTAATGTTATGATTAATTGTATCGGATGCTTTTATTAAATCTAAAAACACTACAGCACCACACTTTTTGAGTCATTACATCCAAATTGGTTGTAGTCCGTACCTCCAAGCCAAACTAAATGGTTTACAGCCTCAGACAGACAGATCGATGAATGTGTGAAGCAACCATGTGTTCTCTGTAATGATTAACATGTGATTAATGGTCAAATTTACATTGTTGATGTGCAGCACACAGTTACAGGGTTTCCCCCCAGATTACCAATACACTTGTGGCGGTGGAGGTGTGGCTAGGGGCGTGGTAGGGTGTGGTCAATACGTCATTGTATTATATGTGCATATATTTTCTTTAAAAGGGATACCAAAATGTAATACATGCATTTAAAACAAAAAGTTGTCATTAGTAATTAGTATGAATCTTTCAAAATAGTTTTTCTTTTTCCGTCATTACAACATCCTGTTTTGGCAGTGCTGTTTCGGTGATCCATTTTTGGTAATATATATATATATATATATATATACAGCGCACAAGGATCATGCTCACACCCAGCTGGTATAGGCGTGGTTTCAGGTAAACTTGGGCGCACTTGGGCGTTGATGTGTGTATCTTCTCTTCACATGTTGGCAGTCTTACAATAAAGACCTGAGAGAAACAACAGTTTTGTGTTTCCTACATTTACCACATTGGTGACCTCGACAATGTTTCACACAGCAGATGAAGGTGTGTCTTCGTCAGCCTGCTTTTGTCACCAAAGCAATAAAGTTTTGGCTGAGCGACCAGTTTTAACCTATTTTGATATTGTTGACCACGGCCACCTTTGCAAGAGAGCAGCAACACTTATTTCCATGCCTGGTTTGGGCAATGGTACGGCCGTGGATTTGATGGACAATATGCTGTCTCTGCTGGGTTCAGATGAGGGCGGGTTCATTTTCCTGCACATTTTCCTGCGGCAGTTTTCCCCTGTTGGCTAACTCCACTTATCTATCTTCCGGCGACTACCGGGGCTTGGCTGAAGAAGCTGACTGGGTACTTCTCGCTTCCAAACGGTTTGCCGTGCATCGCGTTGCAGCAGGCCCCCCGCAGACGACAGTAGTGGTGGGAGTCGCAACACTGAAGCGGCTAGAGGCAAGCCTGTTCTTCTTCCATCAACACTTTAGGGCCTAGACTTGGCAGTGTGTGCCTCCAAGCGAGCTGCTCTTTGACGCCGACTTGTCGTCATGAACTCCGGTTCACAAGTCATCCTGCTTCTCGCCACAGAGGCAAACGAGGCAGCCGATGGCTAAGTGCCGCTAACGGCTCATCCATCGGCACTTTCGGCTCCAGGTTGGTGACCGTGTGCTTCCATGTACACAAACTCCAGGGGTCTTTGTCATTGCGGCCATCACGGTCTCCATTATTGGCACAGATTTGTTGTGCGCTAATGGAGTGCTTGTTGCTAATCGCCGTTTGATTGATGCTGTGTCTTTTTCAACTATTACATGTAAGGCAGGGGAGGCTTCGACCGTTAACACACGCTAATTATTCAGCATTTGGTGTAGTGTTTCAGCATTTGCTGGCAGATTTTTCATTGATAATCACTCCCGCGTTTTTCACTGCAGACATTAAACATGGTATTGAACATTTGATTCCCATGGTGAGCTCGTCAGTTTTTGCTTTTATGCGCAATCTCGATGCAACAAAGTTGTTCATTGCTAAAGAGGACTTCGCAACTATGGAGCTTTTAGGCATTGTGAGGCGTTCATGGTGCCCAAGGCAGATATTTTCTGGCGGTCTGGTGGAGATTTTCACCGTCTTACCAACATCATTACGCACAACCGTTACTCTATTCCGCACATTCAGGACTAATCAGCACGCTGCCGTTTTTCCAAAAGTGGACTTGGTCATGCCTATGCCCCTTGGCATGAAGAGGGCAGCACAAACTTTTTAAAGGCTAAGGGGCTCTTTGTTGCGCAACCTTGATTTGGTTTTGTTTTTTATTTGGATGAGTTTAATGGCGAGTTCTTCTGCTGAGGAGTATCGGTGGCACCTGACGCAAGCGTTCACACATCTTGACAAGCACGGCCTGATCGTCAATCCTGCTAAGTGTCAGTTTGGGCTGCCGGTGATCGATTTCCTAGGTTACCGCATTTTGTCACAAGGCAAGAATCCTTTACCTTCCAAAGCGCAGGCAGTGGCAGATTTCCCCCGTCCCGACACAGTTAAAGCGCTGCAGGAGTTTTTCGATGATTATTTTTTATAATTGGTTCCTTCCCCACGCTGCCCACCTCCTACAGCCTCCTAATGGTGCCCTGCGTAACAAGTAGGTCAACAATTCCCTCGAATGGACTCCTGAGGTAGTCAAAGCTTTTTTAAGTGGCTAAGTCTGCCTTCGCCATTGCTGCTTGCTGCCCTCCTCGCCCACCCTGTTTCCGCAGCGACTAAGGCCTTGACTACGGTCGCGTCCGATGTTGCAGTGGTCGAACAGAGGGTAGCAAATGTGTGGCAGCCCCTGGCATTCTTCAGTCGTAAAGTGCAAGATAATGACCGGAAGTACAGCGTTTTTGACCGAGAGTTGTTTGCAATGTATCTCGCCACGAGCCATTTTCGTTTCCTGCTGGAGGATCGCTCTTTTGCGGCTTTTGTTGACCACAAACTGCTAATGTTTGCCATGTCAAAAGGCACAGAGCCTTGATCAGCCCGTCAACAGCGTCACTTGGCAGCCTTCTCTGAGTTCACTACGGACATTCAGCATGTGTCCGACTGTTGCGTGTACTTGTGTGTCCAGTGCAGCTTGGTATGGAGTTTTCGAGAATGGCCGCTGACCAGCCCGACAACCCTGACACCCGCGCACTTAAGACTGTTGGTACTGCCCTCAAGCTTAAGGAAATGGTGATGCGGGATGGTGGTCCCACGTTCCTCTGCGATGTTTCCATTGGTTTGCCTCCAGCCTGTAGTCCCAGTGGACTGACGCACCAGGTTTTTGATGCAATCTACTCCCTCTAGCACCGGGTGTTAGGGCTTCCGTCAAATTGGATGGTGCCAAGTTTGTATCACCCGGCCTGAGGAAACATGTCAGAAACTGGCCAGCCACATTCGTCGCATGTCAGTGCGTCAACATCAGCCAGCACACTAGGGCTGTCCTCGAAGCGTTTCCGATACCGGTTAGGCGGTTTGACTATGTACATGTGAACTTAATTGGCCTCCTGCCTCACTCACAGGGTTTTACGCACTTGCTTACCATGGTAAATCGTACCACCAGAGAGCCACATGCGATTCTTTGGTGCTCCAAATCCTCCATTGATGTTGCCCGCGCATTTTGGCACGCCATCTGATATTACCCCAGACAGGGGATCCCAGTTTGGGCCGGAGTTCTGGTCAGCAATGGCCCAGTTCTTGGGTGTGCAGGTGCACCACACTATGGCTTACCACCTCCAAGCTAATGGCTTGTGTGAACGTTTTCACAGGTCATGGGTCATGCTGAGTTGGTGCTCAGTCAGCCACTAAGCGTTCCGGGAGAGTTTTTTCCCGAGGATTTTGCCCCACAACCATTTTCCTTTTTGTCGAGGGGCCCCTTAGGTCCTAGCCCGGTCCACCACTGTTTTCCTCGGTCGTTGTCGGACCCTATATCTACCCGTTTTATTTTTGTATGTCGTGATGCCCACTGTTAATCCCCTTCAACCTCCGTTTAGGGGTGTTTGAACGCGGTCCTAAATGTTTTGTGCTGGATATGGGCGTATGTACGGAATGTGTTTGTTCGGACAGACCTAAACCGGCACATAGTGTAGCGGGCGAGGAACTGCTGCCAGGCAAAGTCCCCCGCCGAAGTCTAATGTCTGTCAGTGTTAACTGTCCTTCACCTTCTTGGGCCTCGGATGAACATTCTGCCCCATAAGTTTTGCCCGCTCCTCTGTCGGAAGGACATCGTAGCAGTTACAACAGGCTGGCAAAGCCCTCTGGGAGGTTTTAATTTTCCCTATAACTTGCCTTTTAAGGGGTCTTGGTGGCCGGCACTAGCACCATGCTCACACCCAGCTGGTATAGGTGTGGTAAACTTAGGCGCACTGTTTAGATACATTGATGTTTGTATCCTCTCTGCTCATGTTGTCAGTCTTGCAATAAAGACCTGAGAGAAACAACATATATATATATATATATATATATATATATATATATATATATATATATATATATATATATATATATATATATATATATATTAAGGGTGTAACGGTACACAAACATTTCGGTTCCGTAGGTACCTCGGTTTAGAGGTCACGGTTCGGTTCATTTTTGGTACAGTAAGAAAACAACAAATTATACATTTTTTGTTATTTATTTAACAAATTCGCAAAATCTTCCACCAAAAATATTTTTCTTGGTGGAATATTTGATGTGAAGTAATCAGAACCTTGGATAGATCAATAATTCATAATAACATTGATTTTGATTCAATATTATGTTTTGAGCAATGACAGTTTGAAAGAAAAAAAAAAACAGCTTAGTTTTATTCGTCAACATTGCAACTTTTTCTAAATTACATTTAACCTTTAAGCTTTTTTATTTCACTTTTGATATGTTTTTGTTTATTTTAATAGTATTTTTAGAATGTGCCGTGGGCCTTTAAAACATTAGCTGTGGGCTGCAAATGGCCTCCGGGGCACACTTTTGACACCTCTGCTATAGATAATAAAAAATTAAATCTATGGATAAAAAGCGCTTATCATAACTCTCTCGCTCGCGCTCGCGCTCTCTCTGTCTCTCCCCCTCCCTCACGAATGCTGCTGCGCGCATAATTTGTTATGTTTTTAACCTTCTTAACTCTGATTGTATATATATATATATATATATGTATATATATATATATATATATATATATATATATATATATATATATATATATATATATATATATATATATATATATATATATATATATATATATATATATATAAGTTGTTCTTTCTCTCAGGTCTTTATTGCAATATTAAAACCCATATTTCTTACAAATGTGTTCATCCATGTATAATAAATATAATATTATTACTGCTTGAGTTGTTGTTTTTTTCAAGCTATTCTTCTCTATCTGTGACGCTAAAAGCAGAAAACAGAGCCAACTGTCTGAAGCTTCCTCCCGTGACTGTCCTGGGCTATTTAATCTTGCTTGTCCTGCTTCATCTTCAACCTTTGCTTCTGGCCTACAAATCAAATCTAGATTGACACTCATTTCTACCCTCCGTTCTTTCCTTACGCTCTCCCTCATGTTCTGCTGTCAGGGCCTCCTACAGAAAAAAAAGAGAGGCAGCAGCAGGGAGCCCTTGCAATGTGTCTTGTGTCTTGTCTGCGCCCCTCCCTTGTGTTTCTTTGTCTGTTGCAAACTGCTTCCATACGCTCATCTGATGTGAGGTAATTACTGCTAAATTAAGCACATTTTATATACTGCCTAAGAGGTCAAAGTGACATATGCAGACAGCACAACCATCTCATGTAATATGTAAAAAGACAGCTTGTGCTAGAACTCACGTACATTTACATTGTCATCAAGGTTCCCAGATGCATATCCTCACTTAAAATCTGGTAACCAGCATGAATGAATGACAAGGACATTGTTTATTTAATAGACATCTTGTATGCATGGCAAGTTTAACCTCCATCATTAAACTTTAGTTATCCTCTGTGTATGCTCCCAAATACCATTTGTTTTCATAGTTTGTTTCAGGAAAGTCTCGTCAAATACCAATAAAATGACGAAGATGGAGATTTTTATTTACTCTGCACTAACATGGAGTTCTGGCTCTTCCTCAATTAGAATTCATGCTTCAGACATTGAATATGTTAGACATCTTTAGGTCAAATGTTCTAACCAGATTTTAGAAGCTGCAAATACAGCAACAGTGTCATTCCTAGTGTGACATCCACCAATCTGGCTCTGTACCTCGTGATTAACATGCAACCTTACTGGGAAGTCATCATATATATGTATCAATATACTCTATTGCAGTGTTTTTCAACCTTTTTTGAGCCAAGGCCCATTGTTGTCATTGAAAAAATGTGGAGGCACACCAGCAGAAAACATAAAAACATTAGCAGCTGATATTGACAATAAAAAGTTGTTCTCACAAGTTTTGGATAAGAATTCAAACCATAACCAACTATGCACGACTATAGCTCTTGTCTCAAAGTACTGTCACATCACGCTGTGACTTGTTTGGGGTTTTTGGTGTCTTCCTGTGTGTAGTGTTTTAGTTCTTGTCTTGCGCTCCTATTTTGGTGGCTTGTCCTGTTTTGTTGGTATTTTACTGTAGAAGTTTCATGTCTTCTGTACATTGTTGATTGTCATGTCATGTTCGGATGTAATTTGTGGACACCGTCTGCTCCACACGCTGTAAGTCTTTGCTGTCGTCCAGCATTCTGTTTCTGTTTACTTTGCAACCAGTTCAGTTTTAGTTTCGTTCTGCATAGCCTTCCCTAAGCTTCAATGCTTCTTAGCGGCACTCGTCTTTTGTTTATTTTTGGTTTAAGCATTAGACGCCTTTTTACCTGCACGCTGTCGTCTGCAAACCATGTTCTCGACATCTACAAAGTAATTAGCTACCGGCTGCCACCTACTGATATGGAAGAGTACAACATGGTTACTCTGCCGCGCTCTAGACAGCACCGACACTCAACAATGGCACATTTGCGGATTATTATTACTGGTTTGCAAAAAATATGTTTAACCCAAATAGGCGAAATTACATATTTTTCCACGGCACACCAGACTCTATCTCACGGCACACTAGTGTGCCGCGGCACAGTGGTTGAAAAACACTGCTCTATTGTATATGCCAAATATGAATGGGTACCAAACCCGGTAGCATATTGGCACCGTTGCAGAGGGAAGCATTAGTGACGAGACCGATATAGGGTATAGATATCAGTGTTCAGTTTAACCCTTTGGTGCTAAATTAATAGCCACAATTATAATCACTGTTTTAATTTTTCTACCCTTATTTTGTCTGCGCAGTCAGACATGATGGAACATGCCACTCTTATTGTGGGTCGAAAATGGGCTGTTGGTCTTTAGAAAAGTGAGATAACAATTTGCCCATAACATTTTTTTAGATATCTATAGTGGATAAGTAGGGTTGTCCCGATACCAATATGTTGGTACCAGTACCAAAATGTATTCCGATACTTTGATACTTTTTTTAAATAAATGGTACCACAAACAAATGTCACTTTGGCTTCATATTAACAGAAAATCTTACAATACATTAAATATATGTTTCCTATTGCACACAAAGAGCAGTTTTAGAAGATTAAAAATCAAAAACTAAAAGGCATTGAACACATTGGGCTTTTCTTACTGCACTCAAAGAACCATTTACACATGTATATATTACACAAAGCCTAACATAATCTAGAATTAGGTTAGAACAGAATAGAAAGTTTAATGAAATTGTATTAAGTGCTTCATGATTTATGTTTGCCACTTTTTTCTGGCTTTATGAAAAATACAATCATTAGTCGATGTTAAAAACAATACTTAAAACTACATGGATAATACATGTAGCAAGTACAACACAAATCTTTATTAACCAGCAGAATTGCTATTTTTTGCCACTTTTTCTCTCCACTCTGTTTCTGCTTGCATGTGATTTGTGTGTATGTTTTAACACCACATTATGTGCCTCAGCTCTGTACGTCAACGCCGCATGGCAGCATGGGGATGAAAAAAAGTACTGGTATTTTTCAAAAGGAGTATAATATTGATACTTTATTAGATTTTTACATTGGATGAAGCCCAAAATCAAATAAATTGTTCTTTATCCCATTGCTGGACTTCTCCTAAAGGTTTCATGAAAATCTTCCAACAACTTTTTGAGTTATTTTGCCATTTGATAAACTAACGGACACATTTTCATAACCTCCTGGCAGAGGTGATAAAAGCAACTTTAACTTTAAAGGGAGAATAATTAAGTTGCAAAACCTCCTGACAATTGACCATAAACCCAAATGTGGTAACCGTAGTCTGTGTGCTGTATATTTGGACCATATTTGGTCCAACAACATCCAACAGAACAATTTATATGTCTGTGGCCAAAATGACATAAACGCCTGACTGCTTTAAATTATGCAGAAAACCTCGCAATTTGAACAATCATTGGATTAACCTTTATGTCATAATTCCTCATGGCAGTTGGACTTGTTTTTTTTCTTCATGGGTTTTATTTCCAGTATTGTTATTTTCTTAAGTTCCACTTTCTGTTTGGCAGGTCAGGCTGCAACTTAACCTTTCCTCAGAGTGCTGGTTCCTCACCGGTTCCTGATTGGCATTCACGAGGGTTCTTAAGCCAGGGTCTTCCGCTAGACTGCAGTGTGTTTGCTACATTCTGCTTTATGACAAAAAGATTTTGCCTCTGCTTTTGTTTGCATGGTTACTAGTTTTTTGTTTTTTTATTTACAATAAAGGGGCACTACCATGCAAAATCAACTTTGTTTACCTATTTTTACCTGATTATGTATATTTGGGATCTGCAGAAGTCTTGACAATTTTAAAACAAACCACAGAGGCATTGCAGAGATATTTATAAAACAATATTACTGTATTTTTCGGACTATAAGTCGCAGTTTTTTTCATAGTTTGGCCGGGGGTGCGACTTATACTCAGGAGCGACTTATGTGTGAAATTATTAACACATTACCCTAAAATATCAAATAATATTATTTAGCTCTTTCACGTAAGAGACTAGACGTATAAGATTGCATGGGATTTAGCGATTAGGAGTGACAGATTGTTTGGTAAATGTATAGCATGTTCTATATGTTATAGTTATTTGAATGACTCTTACCATACTATGTTACGTTAACATACCAGGCACGTTCTCAGTTGGTTATTTATGCCTCATATAACGTACACTTATTCAGCCTGTTGTTCACTATTCTTTATATATTTTAAATTGCCTTTCAAATGTCTGTTCTTGGTGTTGGGTTTTGTCAAATACATTTCCCCAAAAAATGCAACTTATACTCCAGTGCGACTTACTGTATATATGTTTTTTTCCTTCTTTATTATGCATTTTTGGCAGGTGCGACTTATACTCCGGAGCGACTTATAGTCCAAAAAATACGGTACCTTCCTTCGTACGTTCTCCAAACGGTCCGTTTGGAATTGTGTTTAAGTATGACATCAGCGGATTATTCAGATATTGTAGAAATGTACTCTGACATCCTTGCGTGAGTCAGCCTATTTTAATTCATGTACCACAACATCATCGCCACGATAAAACCCAATGTAGGAAAATGCTCTGTTGTTGGTTTGCTTTAACCAGCTTAAGTTACTACACAAACGTTCAGCCTTATCTGAAGTAAAAAGTGCCTTACTTTTAAAGTACTAGTGTAATTGAAAAACAATCTGATTCATGTGTTTAATTGTGTTTCATTTCATCTATTAAACCATATCCAATTGTATTCACAATACGCAAAGTATGTGAAAATAATGTCTAAACATTAATGCCACAAATTCAGTCGGCCATTTTTAATATTCCTCTCTCAACATTGTCGGCAAATTCCGGAGATTTGGGGTCTGATGACGTCATTGGAGGAACACTTCTCCAATCTGACCATATAATCAAATCAGTCATATTGGAAATATGCAAAAATTGGAAGGATGTCAAATCAGTCATACTGGAAATATGCAAACACTGGAAATATATGTGTTGTTTATCATTCATAATCCTTATGTAAGTAAAGAACACATTTGCCTGGCTACTTGTATGCATTCGAAATTGTAAATAAATAGCTAACAATTTAGTCAACAGATCGAGGGTCCTCTATTGCGTCCATAAAACCCTTTAAAAAAACATCCAGACACCGCCAACAATACTCCATTTACATGTCGTGACCTGAATATTAACCAAATATGAGTGATATTGTTATTATAAGCACCAACACAGATGGCCTATTTTAGCGGTGCATTGATGGCAGTGAACTAATGCTAGCTTAAACTGCTATTGTTGACACACTGAGCCGGCGGCTGCTTTAATTTGTCTCAAACTTTGTAAAAGTGCATTCTAAATTATAATTCATGCATCTCATTGGGTAGTAGACAAATGTGGCCATAGTCTGAGAGGCTGGTCGACTTTGACATCTCCTGAGATGGCCAAAAAGACACTAGTTGCGGCAACTTTTGTTTAACACTTCGTGAGGATTGTGATTGATTTTACATCTCAAAGGGTTTATGTGAGGGTCCCATCCACCGGCATCCCAGCGAGAGTGGACATAGTACAGTAAGTGTTTGTTTTATAATGGTTTATTATGGTTAGTTTGTATGTTTAACACCTAGCAATGCTGCTTTAGTGTTTCAATTAAGCTGCATCTGTTTAGCACTCGGCTTCTAAAACTTATTGCTCATCCTATATGAGTTGGGCGTAAAAATATAAGGTTCTGGATCACAATTTTTCCCAAAGTAATTGTTTGATCTCACAAAGTCTGCTTGATTAGCATTGTTGTTGATGGGGAAAGTATCTATGGTTCTTAATGCTATGTCACGGATCATGTTACTGGCTAGCTCATTATTGCTCAAAATAGTTCAGGGATCTCCATGAGATTGATATTATTTTGATCATATCTATTTACTTGCTTTTGGCGTCATAAATCCGATGTACTACTGTATTTGATAATAGCTTCAAAATAGAGGCAACATGTTTTTTCCAATATCCTGGTACTTTATTATTTGTGATTTGTGGCTATGTGCCTTAAACTTTGAAGAAGTCGATTCTTCAAGAAGAGTCCTGCTTCACCCACAACCTTTCACAAAAAGATAGATTTTCCGGAAAAAAATATTTTGACAATGTTATCTCAATTTGTTGTGTAGCTAGAATAGCCTTCTATTGTAAAACAATAGCATTACCATATTCCGGCAAAAAAAGAGTGATTCTATATAAAGCTAGATTTAATTAGATCAATGCCTACTGTGTTTGGCAATGAGCCAGTTAATAATATAATCCGTTATAATGTTTGCAATATAGCTCGTAGCGTGGTTTACTGAAAAGCCCTCTTAAACCTCCTCTTCTTACTTTCGATCACCGGCATCGTCCCCTCAGTGACCCAACAACAAACCACAGTGAGCCGTTGGTCCCGCTGTATCATCTAGGATGTTGTGTTGTGTTGTGGTGAAAGACAAGTAAAAAATTAATCTTTTTTTTTTTTTTTTTTTTTTTTATCACTGCGGAGCTATTTAATTTTACAGTGAGTCAACATCTTCTATATATTTTTTTTATTACAGGTCATAATTCCAAACATGTGAGTGCCACTATCATACAGTTTAATACAGCTTTTTTGCAGTCTTTATTAAATGCTCTTTAACTAAACGACCCTGCTCTGTTACATGGATAAGTCACTAGCTGCTTATTTTTTTTCATTTTCATTTGTTATCTATATTTTGCCAATTGTGTATGTCTGGCTGGGCTCTAAGGAATACTATGAATTTAGCAACTAAAGACCATCTGAATCTTGCATTATTTATTGGTATTTACAGTAGTCTACAATGAAGCCGGGTTGGATCCAAGTGTACAGTTTACAATTCAGCTTTTAGACTATTCTGTATGTCAGGTTTTTCTTTCACTATAATGTTCCAGTGATGCCTGTGTTTTTGTTGGATTATGTTGGTTTGCCAACTGCAGTAGATGTGTAATGGAAGTATGCCACACTAATTACAACAGAGGAAAATGATTCAAGCTTAGAATTTGAATGCTTAATCGGATATTAGGCCTAGATTTTGAGACTGTGATAATGGTGGCTGACTGTATACTTAAATTTTAGTGGAATAAGTCATTACAGTGTAACCTCCAAAGACAAACCTTTTCCATGACATTGGACCTCCCATATGTTCATGGTTCATTCCACCAAATATCTGCCATTTGCCTACCTACTGTAGGAAATGTAATGTATAAATGTTCAATAAAATTAACTGCAAAATACATGCTTTTATCAAGCAAAGTGACATTGATTGCATATTTAATAAATACTGTGTAATTAATGTAAAATATTAATTAACACTGCCTTGAAATTTGATAAAATAGCATATGTTGCCTGTACCACTTCATAAAATTCTGTCATCCAAAGTCCTGTTAATCCTAAAAACTAGAATTGAATGGAACTCGTTGGGTTGTTTTATTGTGTAATCCAAAATGCTTTTTACTTTCAACATTCCAGGCAGCTATTACGCAAAATAATGCATTATTATGGAAAAAATGGTCACCCATCAGACAGGAAACCAGCCCCACTTCCACCAACAACACAAATATAGGAACTCTCCAAGAGAATCTACTCTCGACCTAAAAAAAGGTTTTGGATTGAAGGTGAATAGTCACCAGCAACCAATATGATTTTTGGTTCCATGTCATCATCACTTCTTTTCTTTGTGAGTGCATTACAAAAATACCAGAAAAGAAAGACAAATCTGTTCAATGACACTTAAGGAGTTAATCTTTTACAAGACATGCTGACTTCTGACATCCAAGCTTTTTGGAGCATATTTTTCCTGAAAATTCTACAACTTTAAAGGCATTCAACTTTGGGGAAACCTCTGTATCATTATTCAATTGTCACATTAACAGTTCCAACAGTAGTAAATCATCTGTTTGAGTCCTTGTGTTTTTCACTAAGTGATCACTTTAAGAGGAAGATGCATCAATGATAAGTGAAGATTATGTCAATGGTTTATATACTTTCACTCAAACATGCAGATAACTGCTGTTTTAAAACAAAATGTACACAGTTCTACTTTGTAGCTTTACCATATTGATGTTTCTTTTCAAATCACATTGGTTGATATTTACTTTGTGTGTTTACATTCTGCCAGTCATAGATTAATATGTTGCACATCTTCAATCAAGTACATTGCTACTGTGAAATTAGAGGGTTGATCTCAGTGCTGCAATATCAGCCAAAGACCATTGGGATTTACTCCTTTCTCAGTGCTCATATATAGAATATAAGAGGCAACAATTACAATAAACATAGGCTGTAGTGTATGAAGACAAATGCAAAGTGGCAGACTATATTTTCATTATTTACAACATACAGCACTAGTAATATTCTAATCACTTCAACCAGTAACTCCTGTTTCACTATGTCAAGAATGAAAAGGTGTATTCTGCGTATGGGCTGTTTCTTTTCAACCCTTTATCACATGCAATAAAGTGTGGAACATTTCCCCCTAGCTGTGTAATCCAGTGTGCTTCTTCACTTTGGTCTCTTGAAAAGAATAAGCAGCTCCAAACCCTTGCTACTCCATACCGGAGCACATGACTCTATGCGCAGCATCCGACTGGAATCGTAAGGCGCATTAACTGTTAGCATTTGCTTGAAGCTCGGCTTATTTCGTTTGCATCCGTAATGCTGCCAGCCAAGGTTGTCTGCTACTTTCTATTGCTGCGAGATAGCTGGCGACTGAAATGTCATGTTGGTTTGCCAGGCATGTACTTCCGTGGTCCTTGACTCTCTTCTAATGCTATTTTTTTTATTTGAAAAGACCATTGAGGCAAACCAAAAGGTCAGATATTGTGAACTCCTTGGTGTTTTAAGGTCCTAACAAACCCTGTGAACGCTGTTGCTTTCTGAGAGGTTGCTGCTTCCTTTCCTTGCAGTTAAAAAAATATATATTACTATATCAGCACTTAGTAGAGAATATATCTCTTCAAGCCTGGAAGGTCCTTGAGGACTAAATTGTTTGATTTGAAAAATCATGAAATTCAGAGCCACACTGTTCTACTTGGCTCTGATTGTGGGCTACTGTGCCACTTGTTAAGCATGTGGACTGTAGATGAATCAGAATCAGAATCAGAATCAGCTTTATTGTCAATACGCAAGGTAACGAGATTGAGGCCATTCCATACAGTGCGATGTGTGCATGCTAGAAAAACAATGTGCAAATATATAAAAATTTAAAAAATGTAGAAGTGCAATGAATATGGTGTGAAATGAATATATACATGACAAAACAAAACAAAAACAGGGTGGTTGGTGGAATGGGTTATTGCACCGAAGAGAAGGCAGTTATGAGGGACAATGGGGCAGTCCGTTCAGGATGGTTATGGCCCTGGGGAAGAAGCTGTTCTTTAGCCTGTTTGTTTTGGTTTTAATGCACCTGTAGCGCTTCCCAGAGGGCAGCAGGTGGAACAGGTCAGAGCCAGGGTGGGTGCTGTCCTTGATGATGGCACTGGCTCTGTTGAGGCAGCGGGAGGTGTAGATGTCCGTCAGAGAGGGGAGAGGGCGGCCGATGATCTTCTGAGCCGTCTTGACCACTCTTTGCAGCCTCTCCCTGTCTGCTGCAGTGCAGCTGCCGTACCATACCGTAATACAGTAGATCAGCAGGCTCTCGATGGACGAGCGGTAGAAGGTCAGCAGCAGGTCAGGCTTCAGGTTGTACTTCCCGAGGACTCTAAGGAAGTGGAGCCGCTGCTGAGCCTTCTTGATGATTGATGTGGTGTTGACTGTCCAGGAGAAGTCATTAGAGATGTGGACTCCAAGGTACCTGAAGGTGTGGACCCTCTCTACACGCTCGCCGTTGATGTAGAGGGGGGCAGGGTCGGTGCTGCTCCTCCTGAAGTCGACGATGATCTCTCTGGTCTTGCTGGTGTTGAGAGCGAGGTTGTTCTCCGAAGACCAGGCCGTCAGCTTCAGGACCTCCTCTCTGTAGGCAGCCTCGTCACCCCTGGAGATGAGCCCGACCACTGTGGTATCGTCGGCGAACTTGACGGTAAGGTTGTCACTGTGGGCCGGACTGCAGTCATGGGTGTAAAGGCAGTAGAGGAGGGGGCTCAGCACACAGCCCTGTGGGGAGCCGATGCTCAGCGTGCGGGAGGATGAGAGGTGCGGGCCAAGTCTCACATTCTGGGGTCGGTCCGTTAGGAAGTCTCTTATCCAGGCGTTTGTGAGAGGGGGGAGGCCAAGAGTGTCCAGTTTATTGCAGAGTCTGTCCGGGATTATTGTATTGAAGGCAGAGCTATAGTCCACAGAGAGCATCCGGACGTAGCTCTGCTGCTGCTCCAGGTGGTTCAGAGCAGAGTGGAGAGCAACAGCGATGGCGTCCTCTGTGGACCTGTTCGCCCGGTATGCGAACTGGTGGGGGTCGAAGTCTGGAGGGATATGGTCCTTGATGTGCTGGAGAACAAGTCGCTCGAAGCACTTCATGATTACCGGAGTGAGGGCCACTGGTCGGTAATCATTCAGGCTGGTGATGGGAGACTTCTTCGGCACCGGGATTATTGTAGATGACTTCAGGCAGGATGGGATGACTGCCTGAGCCAGGGAGAGGTTGAAGATCCTGGTGAGGGGGGGAGCGAGCTGGTGGGCGCACGTCCTGAGCACCTTTCCAGGTACTCCGTCTGGTCCGGTAGCCTTCCTGGGGTTCACAGCCAGGAGCACTCGTCTGACACTGTGCTCCTGTACAGTGAGTGGAGTGGCGCCGGAGCCCGGTGGGGGCGGGGGCAGGGCTGGAGCAGATGAGTGTCGCTGGGGGGTTTCGAAACGGGCAAAGAAACAGTTAAGCTCCTCTGCCAGTGTCGCACTCTGATCCGCAGTTGTCATATTGCAGCCTCTGAAGTTCGTGATGTCATGAATGCCCCGCCACACCTCCCGTGAGTTTTTGCTGGACAGATGGGACTCTATGCACCTCCTGTGGTCCGCCTTTGCTTTTTTAATCCCTCTCTTCAGGTCGGCTCTAGCAACACTGTACAGTGCCCTGTCCCCTGACCTGAAGGCTGCGTCGCGGGCCCTGAGGAGTGTGCGGACCTGGCTGGTCATCCAGGGTTTCTTGTTGGGGTAAACCCGGATGGTTTTTTCCACAGTCACATTCCCGATGCAGAACTTTATGTAGTCCAGCACCGTTCCTGTGGCTGTCTCCAGCTCCTGTTGTTGGACGAGGTCCCAGTCTGTGTGTTAAATGAAATGTTATATGAAAAAAATGTTATATGAAAAAACAATTAAGCAAATCCTCCATCAAGTTTGATCAATAGTGTACTGTAGTTATATGAAAAAACAATTAAGCAAATCCTCCATCAAGTTTGATCAATAGTGTACTGTAGTTGTTTTGCAAGAATTGGCTTTGTTTCAGCAACACAAAGGCAACATTTAGTACATTTCCATGAACTAAATTAGTATGATTTCTCAAATAATTTGACAATAAATACAATTTCTACAACACAGAAGGATCTGATCCAGTCTGAATTTGTGAAGATCAGATTGACACACCTAGAATATCTGATTGGAAAATAGCTATTTCTGGCATGAAATGAGTTATCTCTGCGACATTTCCTGTGCGGGACCAACACGCCGTGCTTAACTACATTATTCACAGGCAAAGAAGAACAAGCCGGGTCTGGGGGTATTGTTTACACCGACAAGCATATGAATTAAAGATATAGAAGCTGAAATAAGTCAATATCTTCAAAGTATGTAATACCCATTTAATAAGAGTCCGAATTTTCTCAAAGAAGACATTTAAATATGTGACATGACCCCATGGAGAGACCAATAAACCGTCAAATTTTGACACTAAAACTTTTTTGTATACACAACAGAATTAATACAGAGTAAAAAAATAATACATGTATGTTTCGGTAGTCGGTAGACAACAATAATGAAAAGTAGTAGGTCATATGAAGTTTCCCTGCCTAGATCCCATTCATTTAAAACAGCAACACCAACATCATCATTCATACTTCCTTTTGTGATTTAAGAATTAAACGTCAATATTAGGGATGTTCCGATCAGGAATGTATGCTGCCGATTCCGATTATCCATGAGTGAGATTGGCCGATACCATGTATTAACGTTATTAATTATGGTGAATGCCATTGACAGTTTAACAATATCAGCACAATATAACTCATTTAACTAGTTACAATTGTTTGAGCAAAACAAAGTTAATGGTATACTTTACGCATTGAACAAATGTTTACCCTCAAAGGCCTCCTGTATCCAATGAATTATTCCCTGAATTGGTAAACAAAACCAATATGATTTTAAGAAAATAAAAATATCAATTTAATCACTCTAGTATCGATCATATACTGATATTACCCTTGGTATCAACATCGCCATGTATAGATTGATCCTCCCTCCTTACCTGCCGTTAGTGATGTGCAATACCACTGATTTTCTTTCTGATCCGATACTGAATAAAATTCAGGCTGGTATCGGCCATACCGATCCAATACTTTGTGCAAGTATAACTAATATGTCAAGTAACGTTTTTTTAAGTTGTGTACTTCTAATTATATATCTTATACCATAAATAATACAAGACAGAGTTATTCATTGCATACTCTGAAGTATATTCAGGTAGTAGCGTGAATAACAATATAGCCAAACTAATACAACAGAAATAACTGGACAAAATCATAGAAAGAACACGAAGAAAGTGTTTTAAACCATAAAAAAAGGAAATGAGTAAAATAATAAAAGCATTAAAATTAATTATTATTAAAAACCACAATTAGCATAAAAACGAATTCACAATTCAGTCTAGAGTTGTACGGTATACCGGTATTAGTATAGTACCACGATACTAATGAATCATATTTGATACTGTACTCTAAAAAGTACCGGTCCCCCACTCCCTCGCGCCCCCGTCGTCGTCACATTGTTTCATTGCTGGTTTACGAGAAGACGAGCATGTTTGGTAGCGCACAATCACAGAGTACTTACAAACAGACAGTGTGTAGACAGAAAAGAAAGAATGGACGCAGTGTGGCTTAAAAACTAACGATAAAGGTGAAGTTATAAAACTGTAACGCCCACCGGAAGATGTGCTTCAAGACATGGCTAGCTAGCTAGCGGCTAAAGTCCAGCTGCAGTCGGCCCCGTTTTAGCTACTTCTAAATCACTAATCCTCGCCTCCATGGCGACAAATACAGTATGTTTCTTACAAGTATCATCCCTGCGGGACGAGGAATAGCTAAACATGCTTCACTACACACCATAGCACATCGGCGTCACATATAAACAAACACCATTGGTGGATCTACACCTAACATCCACTGTAATGATACTGAGTACAGGAGCGTAGCTAGTCGATACTACTATGATTATGTCAATATTTTTTGGCATCACAACATCTTTCAATTTTTAAAAATGTATGTTATGTTTATAAACTCAGGAAATATGTCCCTGGACACACGAGGACTTTGAATATGACCAATGTATGATCCTGTAACTACTTGGTATCGGATTGATACCCAAATTTGTGGTATCATCTAAAACTAATGTAAAGCCTCCAAACAACAGAAGAATACATAATTACATTTTAACAGAAGTGTAGATTGAACATGTTAAAAGGGAAAGTAAGCAGATATTAACAGTAAATGAACAAGTACATTAATAATTCATTTTCTACCACTTGTCTTTAATAGTTTTGACAAAATAATAGAATGGAAAATGACACAATGTGTTACTGCATATGTCAGCAGACTAAATTAGGAGCCTTTGTTTGCTTACTTACTACTAAAAGACAAGTTGTCTTGTTTGTTCACTATTTTATTTAAGGACAAACATGCAATAAGAAACATATTTTTAAAGTACCGTAAGATTTTTTGTTAAAATATAGCCAATATTGAAATTTTTTGTGGTGCCCTTTATTTAGAAAAGTACCGAAATACATTTTGATACCAGTATCAAAACATTGGTATCGGGACAACACTAGTTACTACTCACTTATTTCTTCTGTTGCTTCAAGTTAGCTTAGCACTTAGCTAGCCTGCCTGCTTCTGCTTGCTCTCGGTGTGTAACATATAGCACTGTCTTAATATTTGATAATGATGATACAAAGTAATGCAGTTGATATACTGTAATGGAGGTGATTATTACAGATTTAGGGTAGTATCTCCACACTGTGAATGGAGATACACAATTAGATTTTAGCTAATCAACTGGGAGACTGAAAATAAATACAAAATTAGCCAGAGGGGATTGGCGTTTGTGATCAGCATTAAAAGGCATTTATCATCAATGCAGATTATGTACTTTTTCATGAAAATCGGCGGCCGATCAATCGGCACAACCCTAGTGCATGAATAACAATTTAGACATGTAAACCAGAAATTAGTCAATTTACTGCATTGTTTGTGTAACCAGTGAATAGTCAAAGCAGTTAATCACAATCGCAATCTTTTTCTTTATCTCTGATCTGATCGCTGATGATCATCATAATCAAAAGTGTCATTTAAAATAGCAAATACTATAAAGTAGATCCCTAATTGGTGAAAAGCCAAAGATAATTCACACACCTTTGTGTCTATTTGTTCTATCTCTCCTTGCCTGCATCATCACGTGTGTGGTCTATGTGTGGTTTAAAGCACTCAATACAATATTTATACAACACAGAGGGACAATATCCCCTACAGGGATTGAAAGTGGTATAATACATTAAAAGTATATTACTTATTGTTTTTACACTTCACTGTTCAGAACATTGTTCCCATGCCACACTACATGTGCACAATTTTAATTATGCATTTAACACAGTTTTTGAGTTTTGTACCCAGATACATGTCCAGATAAGTGATTCCCAGACTCTTGTGGCACATTCGTGTGCCATGAGATATCAAGTCTGTTAGAGGAAGTGTTCAAGGTTTCTTTAATTGATCCAAAATGTATGATTTGTTAATCTACCTATGGCAGCGATGTACTGTATAGCGCTAGGCACAATTGTATATATATATATATATATATATATATATATATATATATATATATATATATATATATATATATATATATATATATATATATATTTATTCTTCCATTAGGTAGCAGGAGATATGTAATTATCATAATCTTTTTTTCGGTTTATGAACTTTCTGTCAGTACTAGGGATGTTAATACTGGATAGCAACCTGTGTGAAGCTGCCCCCCTTGCCATTGAAAATATTAAAACATCACTTAATTTGTGCTACACACTCTTCAATGTGTGCTGTTAATGTTATGGTTGCTGAGGGGAGATGACGGCTCAGACACCAGGGAGAAAATATTGCTCTATGTACAGTATTTATTATATATATCAACAATATAATATAATAAACAATGAACAATATACTTAATAAACTATATAATGGAGTGTGACTCAATTCAAGAGTGTGTATGGTGTGAGACTATGTGAAGCAGTTATCTGTTTAGTGTTACTGGGAGGGCGAGGCAAAAAGGATGTCCGTAAGCAGGCGAAAGATCCAGGGGCGAGAGAGAAGCGTCAGAGTCCGTGTCCATGCGAGGGGGTCGAGATCCGGGAAAGCAGTCAAGATCCAGGGGGGAGTCCAAAGGAGCGAGACACACATCTCGAAACCAGGGCAACAGAAGGAAAACACTGCGGGCACAAGGGAGAAGACAGGGGACAAATCAAGCACGGGGAAGAAACACGGAGAGAGCAAAAGAGAGCATAATGCTTGTGTCGGCTTACAGTACACCATTGAGAAACTAAGTTCCCGCCAGGATCCTTGGGTGCACTGATCCTTTATTCAGCTCCCTCTCATCAGGTCCAGGTGCGGAGATTGCAGATTGTCTCCGGCTGCGGCGACGCGTGGGCGCGGTCTGCGCGGCAAACGCGGGGGCGTGTCCTGTGGAGCTCACAGCGGAGCCTCTAGGTGCTCCCGCAGAGGAGGGAGAAGCAGACTGCGCGTGTGCCGTAACAGTTAAGCGATGTTAAAGTAATTCTCAAATACATTTTCTGATCAGTGAGGTCACCTCCACTCCCACACCTCCCACCACCTTGTCCATCTCTCATGAAACTTGTCTTAACATGTGTGCTACTTTGTGCTGTAAAAAAACAACATTTTTTGTATTGTGGTTTTATTATCATTTTGTATTGTGGTTGTATTATTATTCACACCTGTAGTAACGCGTGGATTGATGTTGCAAAATCAGTACCGCAGAACCTCCTTTTTTTGACAGCACAAGCAAATGGGACAGGTTTGGTTGTAGCTGAGATAGGCTCCAGCGACCCCAAAAGGGAATAAGCGGTAGAAAATGGATGGATGGATGGGTGTGGTATGTTGGTGAGTGTAATTTTTTCCTCATTGTTACATTGGAGTGAGGTGTGCGCACAAGCGTCAGGTGGGAAAATGTATTGTTCAAGATTAATGTATGTCTATTAAAAGAAACCGATATTGTTGCTAAAAAAAAAGCCAAAACCTTTATTTTCCTTATTTTTGATTAGTTCCAGCTAATTCCATCCATCCATCCACCTTCTTCAGCTTATCCGAGGTTGGGTCGCGGGGGCAGCAGCCTAAGCAGGGAAGCCCAGACTTCCCTCTTCCCAGCCATTTCGTCCAGCTCCTCCCGGGGGATCCCGAGGCGTTCCCAGGCCAGCCGGGAGACATAGTCTTCCCAACGTGTCCTGGGTCTTCCCCGTGGCCTCCTACCGGTTGGACGTGCCCTAAACACCTCCCAAGGGAGGCGTTCGGGTGGCATCCTGACCAGATGCCCGAACCACCTCATCTGGCTCCTCTCGATGTGGAGGAGCAGCGGCTTTACTTTGAGCCCCCCCCCGGATGACAGAGCTTCTCACCCTATCTGTAAGGGAGAGCCCCGCCACCCGGCGGAGGAAACTCATTTCGGCCGCCTGTACCCGTGATCTTGTCCTTTCGGTCATAACCCAAAGCTCATGACCATAGGTGAGGATGGGAACGTAGATCGACCGGTAAATTGAGAGCTTTGCCTTCCGGCTCAGCTCCTTCTTCACCACAACGGATCGATACAGCGTCCGCATTACTGAAGACGCCGCACCGATCCGCCTGTCGATCTCACGATCCACTTTTCCCTCACTCGTGAACAAGACTCCTAGGTACTTGAACTCCTCCACTTGGGGCAGGGTCTCCGCCCCAACCCGGAGATGGCACTCCACCCTTTTCCGGGCGAGAACCATGGACTCGGACTTGGAGGTGCTGATTCTCATCCCAGTCGCTTCACACTCGGCTGTGAACCGATCCAGTGAGAGCTGAAGATCCTGGCCAGATGAAGCCACCAGGACCACATCATCTGCAAAAAGCAGAAACCTAATCCTGCAGCCACCAAACCGGATCCCCTCAACGCCTTGACTGCGCCTAGAAATTCTGTCCATAAAAGTTATGAACAGAATCGGTGACAAAGGGCAGCCTTGGCGGAGTCCAACACTCACTGGAAACGTGTCCGACTTACTGCCGGCAATGCGGACCAAGCTCTGACACTGATCGTACAGGGAGCGGACAGCCACAATCAGACAGTCCGATACCCCATACTTTCTGAGCACTCCCCACAGGACCTCCCGAGGGACACGGTCGAATGCCTTTTTCAAGTCCACAAAGCACATGTAGACCAGCTAATTATCAGGTCCTAACTGTGTCTTTGTGTATTATAGGCAGCTGCAGAACTTTATGTGAACATGCACTTCCCACTGCGGTGTCATAATTACTGATGGTTAGCTGGATAAAAATATCAATAGCCGTATCATTTGTACAGAATGTAAACAATACTCCTTTTCCGACCCAATTAGATACGAAAACCAAAATACTATGGCTTCTCTGATTACAGCCTTAGTCAGTACACCTCCAGGATTTTGCAATGAGGACCACAGTGTGCGATGCATACATTTTTTAGAGACAGTTGCCGTATGGGTCTGAGCGCTTCTCAGTGCCCAATTGTATTGCCAAAAACGAGGATGTGTGAGAAAGTTGGGGGGATGGGACAAAGTGGAGAAGTCGTCCATGATTTGCAAGGATTAGTTGATTTAGCGAACATTTGTCATTGCAACATTGCAGAATTCTGAAGGGTGTTTTTGCACCGCAACACCCTTTTTAATGCAAAATATGTGCCTTATCTCAATAAAAGTTGGAAAATTATGGGTGTGCCTTATCTCAATAAAAGTTGGAAAATGTCGATCAGTGCCCTTTATCTGACGGCCCAGGGAATGAGTTCAACACATTCTTGGGAAGACAAACATGTATGCAACAAATTCCTAACAACACAAGAGTGCTCCTGTTGTATAGAGGAACGGTGAAGACTGCAAACACGCTGGTTACGACATTTTAACTTGCGAGCAAACAAAGAACACTGGGGTCCAAACTTCTGACTCACACAACTAAGGTGTTCCTCAAGGCACCCCTTTAAGTACTCTCCTTTTTTGCAGTTAGAATTTGTTTTGTAATGAGATTTATGTAACTAAGGTGTTGCTAGTTTACTTCAATAAGGTCAGTAGTCATTTGTTCAACTTCTTTAGTATACCAGTAGTGTTGCTCATGGTTCTATTTTGATACTCTGTTTTTCATCATTTGGGCTATTCAGCTGGTGTCCCGCGAGTTCAGTTAAAAAAACCTTGTGACTCACATTTTTGCAGCAGATTCTTAAACACTACAGTGCTGTCATATAGATGTTATTTGAATAGCTTTTTTTACAGAAGGTCCTTAAAAACAGCAGAGTTTTCCGTAACTCTGACCAAATAAATATACTGTAGAAGACGCTGGCTCACAGGAATATACAAAATATACTTTAATTCCAAACGATGTAAGTATGTAAGTAAATGCAGATTTTAATGGTTAGCACCATCCATAAGTAAAGCAATATCAGCAATCTGATGAGAAAAATGTATAACTATTTGAACAAAGCAAAGGTTGTTAGACATAGGGATGATGTTTGATAAGAAATTATTGAGTTCGAGCCCATTATCGAATCCTTTTATCCAACCGATCCCTTATCGATTCTCTTATCGAGTCCAGATAGGTTGTTGTATATGGAAAAAAACACACAATGTTTGGTTTAACAAAAGTTCACTTTTGTTATATAAGAAAAAAATTAAATCTAATAAATAAATAAATATTGACTGTTACCCCCCTAAAAAAATAAAATAAAAAAAATAAATATTGACTGTTGTTACCCAATGTATATTATTTGGGATTTTTCAGAAAAACAAATATATACAGTAACACAAAAACAACCTGTCTCTGTGATAATATAGTGTTAAATAAAATCAGTCCCTTGGGCACAAAACTGAAAATAATACAGCTCTCCAAAAAGTGCACTTCTGCTGCTATTTGACATAACTGTTTGTTATGATGCTTTGACATTTTTGCACTTTATTTCTTTATTGAAAGAAAATTCTATGACGAGAAAAGTTGTTTGCAAATGTGGTTACAATGCTAAAAAATGAAAAGTTAAAGCTAAAAAAATAAATTCACTTTATTGAGTTAACACTATTTCTTTATAGGGGGAAAGATGTGATGTTTTGAGCTAGGCTAGGGAATATAACAACTACATTACCCAGCATGCAATGGGAGTGACGAGCATGTGCGGTAGCCCCGAAAAGTGTTGTTGCATGTCATCACGCCGGCAGCTAAGAATGAGGTTATGAGCACGCTGTGAAAGTAAACGTCAAGAACTCAGCCAACACGCCTCGTCTGCATTATTTATAATTAGACAGACAACACATATACAGTGTGATTTTGTTTTGTTTACAAGGAAAGAAAAACAAAAGTTAAAAAAGGGAGATCATTTCATATATGTTGTATATATATGTATGTGCTGCGGTTGCTTTAAGAACGTTGCGACAGCTGCCGTAAAGGAGGTGCGTTGCTCACCTGGTTGCTGTTTCCGGTTGGTTGTAAAAGTGTTCGTCATGTGTTTGTACCGTGCTCAAATCTCTCAGTAAAGTTATTCATAGGAGTATACCTTTTGTTTTGAACTTCATTACACCTTGGAGCGCTTTTTCCGGTCCATTGTTTTTCCTGCTTTCCCTATCTGCGCCTAATGACTGAGCTACGTGACGTCATTTCTTGTGATGTCCCACGAGGCATTTCATGTCGGGACGGGATTCGTTCCGAGGGATTCGAATAAAGAACCAACTCTTTTTCTTTACTATAGTGGTCTCGATAACAGGTACCGGTTCTCAAAAAGGGATTTGAGTCCGAGGACTCGGTTCTTTTCTTATCGAACAACCGGGAAAACTGGTTTCGAGTATCATCCCTAGTTAGACATGGTTTCACTTCCCTAAATTTGACCTGTATTAGTGCAGATAGGGTGTCTATGTATGCATGGGTTAGGTGTGGAGTCAAAATATTCTCAATAGTTTGCAACACAATGAACTGGTGACTAAAGTGTGGTTGCATGCCTTTCTGAGCAGATCCAGAGAGGTAGGCAGGAAGATGTGTTTCCATCTCAGCAAGTGAACATTCATAATTCATGAGAGTTTGACCAAGAACAAAAAGCCTTGACCCTCTTCGAAAAAAAAAGCAGTCGACAATGACAGAAGGTCCATCGGGTCGAAAAAGTAAAGTAATCGTAGAAAAAAAACGATATTAGAAGATGCCAACTGGTCAATAATGCAGACATATAAGTAATAAAACAAATAAACAAAATGAATAACTAAATAAAATATGAGTGAGGGGGGATTGGGAGAATGGTATATGAAGCAAAAAAGGATGTCGCTGAGTCATACTTCCCACCTGAACCAGCAATATCTCAACACAAAACTGATTTCTGGAGGGATTTGCAGGGTGGATTTTAAACATATCCTGCATGCCGCCCTCTGAATTTAAATCAAATGATTATTCAGGATGACAGGTGAGTAATCCTCCTCACACTTCTGAAAGTGTTGCAATTGTCATGTGGTTGTGTTGCTGTAAACACGCTTCTCAGGACAAGTCTAGATGCTCCTGGCTCCACTTCAGTGGCAGCAGGCCATCATTAGAGCTCTGTGATCCTGGCAGCCCCACAATGGTCCCAGGATTTGGCTGTTGTCTGGAAAGCCCCGAGCACCAGGCAGCAGCCAATCCTTCAGGAATACACACTCCTTGTGCAGTCGCTGCTGCATTGTTTAAAAGGCGCTCGCTGAATGGCAGAGCGGCAGAGGCACAGAAAAAAAAAGTGATTGGAAAGTGAGATGAGCAATAAGAGAGGGTAAAGAAGGAAATGGCCATGTTTTTCTTAGATTACATACTATAACAAGGATGTCGGAAACCTAAATTGCTGTATATAAACAACACAAGAGATGTTGCAAACAGTGTGTTTACTATTTTTACTATTATCAAAAAAATACTTCTGACTATACAATTTCTGCATTGGAAGCAAAAAAGTCATAGCGTATTGATTTGCTAGTTGTTGTTTTTTCACAAACCCATACAATCACAATCAGGAAAATTGTTTGGAAAAGAACAGGTACTTTCCAGGTGTGGTTTCTTCCTAAATGTAGAGCTAAAAGGAATAAAAAATGTGTATTATAAACTGTATAAACTATATAAACTATGCCGTTTGTTGTGTTATTTTTACTATACTGTAGGTCAGCGGTATCCGTAGTGTGTCCAAGGACAATTTAAGGGCATGCAGCTTTATTTTTTTCTTAAATTGGCAACACATTCTACAATTAAGAATTAAGAAAACTAAAAACAAGGCTGGAAATCATGAGAAAAAGTTGAAATCTTAATAACATGGTCACCTATACATGCTCATGATCTGGCAGCTCTGCTGCTTGTTTGCTTTTTGTTGCAGTGCCTGGTTTCTGGGTCACGTAGCGCAGCCACATTCACACGCACTTGATTCCCATTTCCTTGTGACTACTTAAGCTCTCCAGTCCATTTACTTGGCGACAGTACATTCCTGATGGTTCCCCCTTCCAGCCGTGTTAATTTATTCTGCTTTGGCTCCACTCACGCTTCTCGTTTTCTGTGGCTCACACCCGGTGCTGCCATGTAGTGTTAACTGTTTCCTCTCCTTATGTTTTTTTCACACATTTTGTGTGTGTCCTTAGTTATTTTTCCTCACTCCTTTTTGAGGGCGCCTTTTGTTATATTGTTCTTATTTCTTCTCTGTGTTGGGGTCCTACTCTGGCAAAACTGATCGTGAAATACATAACTTCCGAGCCTATGGGTTGGTTTAAGCCCATTTACAAAGAGAACAAAATCAAAATGGCCCCCATTTTAGCATTTTTATTATTTTCCATATTACAGCAAGATTAAGCACATTTAGCTTTTATTTTTTATTTTCCTAAAATTAGAATAGGTAGACCTACATGTAGCAGTTACAACTTTAAATAGACTATCTTGCTCGGTGCTAGCTTTTTTTTAACAATTTGCCTTTCACATTAAGGTTTTCAGCAATTGAATATTGAAGCAAGAGATGTTCCAATGTTTTAACCACATAAGCACACAGGTTGTTAGCATACTAGCTGTTAGCATTAAATGACAAAAAAGTGCTTTACCTCAGCAGGTCATGCTTTGTCTAGTAAATACTCACAGAGCAGCTATCAGTTTTCAAATCTACCATTTTGTATTATGTTTACAGTGTGATTAAATCAACCAAATACAATTCCGGTGGCCATCCCCAAAATCAAGACAACCAGCTCCCTAAATGGGTCTTCTCAAAATGTGTGACTCATGTTACTTTCCAAAAGCAGAAATACCAGTACTCCTACAAAAGGGCGGTTTTGTCCTTGTCCCATTTGACCCAGGTTTCCATGGTAACGGCTGCTGGTTTATCTTGATGAGGTTGTGGAATATTTCCTCGCACAGATACCTCACACCCTTGTGTCAGGGCTGTATTGTGTGACACTATGTGTGTGTGAGATATTAAAACTAACCATTTACAAATATACTTTATCCATCCATCCATTTTCTACCGCGTGTCCCTTTTTATTGTATACTATAATCATTTTGTAGGATACCATGCAGAAATATGATGAGAACATCAAAGCATACATCCAACACATCTGTTTGTTTTTTCATTTTTTTAAATGAAAAAAAAAAAAAAAAAAACGTCTTGGAATTTGCTTTCTTGTGTCTGGAACATTCCAGCGCATGCTCGCAGTTTAGTGCCAGCGTCTTCCAAGAGGGTGCACCTTTTGCTTGCTAAAAATGTGGGCTCCTTTTTAGATCGCACTGCAGGACTGCTTCAAACGGATGGACAAAATGGTCTGCCGCATGTTTTAAAACATAATAAAACCCCACAGGCAGGAGCATGATAACATGAATATGCAGTAAATGAGTGTCTCCATGGTGACAGCCGAATACTGCGCGCAAAAACCTCATTTAAATAGGTTTTGCACTTATCATTTGTGCACAAAGTCTTAGTAGATCACACGCAACACGCCCACTAATAGTACACATCATTTTATAGTTTGCAGACGCTGTTTTGCGCTTTGTATTTGGATCTTAGTAAATCAGGCCCATAGAGTGGTAAGTTTAGCTAATCAATCTTGCTGATTCATGTATGCTGTATTTAATTTGCAAATAGCAACGCTGGAATAATTGTTACTATTTTATTGCACTAAATAACAGAGTATTTTTCATTTGCAGTGTGTTGCCCATCTGTGCTCTATATTAATGGGGCAATAGAAAATGACATGACAATTTGACGTCTGGATCTCATATTTCCTCATTCCTCAGGACATGTCCTGTCATAACCTATTAGGTTTCAGCTGCATTGGGAATAAAACAGACAGACCAAAGATGAATTCAGATGTATCCATCCAACCACGGATACCATACTAGATTCTATGTTATGGCGATATGACCTGTCGCTCCATGTCCAGTTATTACACGAGCTTAACACGTTTATCTCACAAAGTCCTGAGCAAGACTACACCTTCTCGCTTTCACAAAGACACAAGTGTTCCCAATTCTTCCATAAAGGATGTTTGTCTATCTCTCACTAGTCGCTTTATCATCGTAAACACCACCATGTTTTACTTTCACCCTCCACTCCGCGTCTGCTCTCTGATGAGATGTGGACGCCATGTGGACATTACCAAATCAGGCTAATGTTACCAGTACCAATATTGCACTGCAAAAAGTCAGTGTTCAAAAACAAGAACAAAAATACAAAAATGTAGGGTATTTTATTTGAACTAAGCAAAATTATCTGCCAATAGTACAAGAAAATTCGGCTTGTCAAGACTTTCCAAAACAAGTAAAATTAGCTAACCTCAATGAACCCAAAAATACCTTAAAATAAGTATATTCTCACTAATAACAAGTGCACTTTTCTTGGTAGGAAAAAAAAAAGAGACCTTTTTGCTCAATATGTTGAAAAATATTCTTAAATTAAGTAAATGCTAGTGCCATTATTTGACATAATGATATGTGCATTCCAATTATTGAAACCAGCAAACTTACACTAAATATAGATATTTATATTCAAATTGTATTTGTATACACTGGGCTAATTTATTGTTCTTAATGGAAAGGCAACAAGGCAACCGCTTGTTACTCTCGGAGTCTACTAGCAGCTCAGGCAAACCATATTGTCTAAAAATATATTTTTCCATCGATAACATGACATCATCGCGCGAAGTGCGTGCTCTATCAGTCAATTAGTGCGCATATATACAGCCCGGCCAAAAAAAATTGTTATTGTAATTTTGAAGAATTTATCTGAATGTGCATGAACTATTTCTGTTCAAAATAGTTTGAAATGTCACATGTTAAATGTTTAAATATTAACTGTCAGTTTATTGTACTGTGCCAACTGTACTACTATATGAGTACATATTTTCTATTGTTTCATTGAAAATAAAACAGCAATGTCCATTTGGCTGTCATCTGTTTTAATCATGAGACACATTAGTGTCAACATCATGATTATTTTTTTCATGCTTGAAGTAAGAAATGATTACTTTAAAAAAGTAGTTAGTTTTATACTTGTGAGTGTTGATGATACAGCTTTGCAACAGTTGATATTCTGGTTTCAAGCATGTTTTGCTCAATATAGGTCATACAATCTCAGCAACAAGCTGTAATATCTTACTGAGATAATTTAGGACCAAAACACTTAAAACAAGTAAAACACTCTAACATAAAATCTGCTTAGTGAGAAGAATGATCTTATCAGACAGAAACTAAGCAAATATCACCCTTATTTGAGATATTTGATCTTACTTAGATTTCAGTTTTTGCAGTGTGCATAGGTTGACATTATTGTTCTTATTTGCCATTGTCTTGTTACTCTTTATTCATCAGGACAATCCCTGGACCGACTAGTTTCTTAGTAGCAAATGTTGGCAAGCATCAAATTACGGCTGGCTCAATTGAGTTGATGTTTTACTAAAGAATACAATCTACTCTCTCTCAAGGCAACGGTTTTGTACCCGTTTCCGATGTATGTGGTGGGGTGTTACAGTACATGTATTTGTATTTGGAATTTTCGGTACAGCCTTTGGTTTGGTATCAATCAATAAATAAATCAAAGATTATTTATATAGCCCTAAATCACGACTCTCTCAAAGGGCTGCACAAGCCACAACAACATCCTTGGCTCAGATCCAACTTCAGGGCAAGAAAAAACTCAACCCAATGGGATTACAATGAGAGACCTTGGAGGGGACCGCAGATGTGGGGAACCCCCCCCCCCCACACACACACACACCTGGGCGACCGGTGCAATGGACGTCGAGTGGATCTAGATCATAGTGTGAGAGCCCAGTCCATAGTGAGTGGGGCCAGCCAGAGATCGTCTTGGGTGGATAAAGCTGCGCACTGATAACACATAGGCTACACATTTCAAGTGAGGTCTCATTCTGTTGTATCGTAAAAACTGTCATTTTGACCTTCAGTCTTGTCTTATTTTGGGCCCAACAAAATGTTTGTACTACAAGTATTCTACTTACCACATCAGCTGTCTGATCATAATGTGCATCATAGTTTTTATTGCTAAATGTGTATGTGTTGAAATTAAAAAGCATTGAGCTAGCTTGAAAAATGAAGTCTCACCTTTGAGTGCTTTCCATCAAGCATGTTTGCTTTGTTGGCATGGAAAACAACATTACCTACAGGCAGTCCACTACAAATATGCCTGTTTGTCCGCCAAGTGCTTGAGCTGGTGCCAAGTCTGCAGTCAGACATCATGTGCAACAAAAGGTATCAAAATATGGTGCAGTTGTATTTTACTTGAAACGGTACCTGGTAGTACCGACATAATTTGGTCTGTCCCTATAAAAGTATGGAATTTGGTACCCATCCCTACCTATAGCACAAAGCTTACATAGCTTATGGATTTAAATTAAATTGGTGTTATTATATAAAAAAACAACATACATCCAAGTGCCCCCCTAATCTTTTAAATATGTCCATATGTTTCTTGTATTTTTTACAGATTGCATTTTTAAACACATCATTTAAAATATGATCGCACACTAAAGCTGAGCTGTTGAATGGTTTGCATTTATTCACTTTTACTGCAGCGAAAATGAACGCAACCGAAGTACTGCATGTACCAAACTGTGATTATGGAGTATAATTACACCACTATTTAACACGCAGATAAAAAATGTTTGAATAACCATGCTGCGCTGCTCTCGACGTAACTTGTCAAACAAGTCTGGAAAGTGGTTTTAATTGATAACGATGCAACCTGCACTGGCGTTAAGTAGGCTCCTACTTTTGATTCAATTCCAGGCTGAAGCCCTAGCAAATGTCATTGGAATGAATGATTATTCAAGCACAAGAGGAGTTTATCTATGGCTTGCATTCTTTTAAATCATAGTTTTTGGGTGTAAACTTTTACCTCACATGTGCGTTGGAGACAAAAAGCCGAGTAAAATCGGGTTGTAGACGAGTGCAGGCGGTTGATTAAGAATTTATAATGTGAGAAGGAAGGGTAGCCGGAGCCCGTCTAACAGGGGACGCTAAACAAAACAAGCTTGTGCCAAAGATGGCACTACGCCTCTCCTTGAGCACATGAATAATGAGGCAGAGGAAAACACTACATTCTGTTGTCACATCACAGCAGTAAACAGACAATTAACACAACAACCGACAAACACGAGCACAGAAAGCACAAGCTGGAAGGATGCATTCATGCGTCTAAGCAACATTTTGCAGCTTTAAATTGTGATATATTCTTACAAACCCCCACAAATGAATATTTTACAGTCAAAAACCATGTCAATAGCATTTTCTTTTATCTCGTATTTTTCATCAAAGCAGTTTTTTGTATTTATTTTATTCCCACAGTAACCTCCACAGATTTGTCTCCGTTCCTGTTTGTTATGTTCTGCTCTTGGTTGTAATATAATTTCCCCAAGATGCGAGGACATTGTGGCTGGTGTAAAAAAGGACTTTGAATTGGGGGAGAACAGAGCAGCTTGTAAGGAGCGACACAGCTCAAAAGAGTCCAAAAATACAAAAGCTGGCTCAGAAGCATAACCCGGGCAATATTGTATCACCATGGAAGGTAAGGAAAAAAAACTAACACACCAAAAAAAAATGAAAAGTAAATATAGGAGCAGAATGATGCTCACTGGAATGCAGTATAATAAAAGAGCAGGCTGGCAGATGAAGAAAAGTACAGCAAACTAACGAGAGTGCTGCTGAACAAAATAATTGTTACTCATCCAGGTGCACACATAGCTTGATCGGTGAAGGCGCTATCTACACCGCAAAGTGAGCTGGAAATAATGACAGAAACAAAAGGAAAGCTTAATTTAGAAGATAAACCCGTCACGCAAAATGTGACAGTTTAAAGCAGGGGTCCCCAAACTTTTTGATTCGTGGGCCGCATTGGGTTAAAAAAAAGTGGCCGGGGGCCGGAGTGTGTATATATATATATATACATTAGGGATATCCGATAATGGCTTTTTGACGATATCCGATATTGTCAAACTCTTTAATTACCGATACTGATATCAACCGATACCGATATCAACCGATACTGATATATACAGTTGTGGAATTAACACATTATTATGCCTAATTTGGACAACCAGGTATGGTGAAGATAAGGTCCTTTTTTTTTTAAATATTAATAAAATAAAATAAGATAAATAAATGAAAAACATTTTCTAATTTGAACCCCCCCTCATGAAACAGGCCTGTAGAGATGAAATAGTCTTGTGATTTTTTTCCCACACATACATATATTGCGCTCTACTACGGTATCGAGCACTATTTTTTGGATAACCTTATTAAGACATATATATATATATATATATATATATATATATATATATATATATATATATATATATATATATATATATATATATATACATTGTCTTTTTAATCCGTTTTGACATTTAACATTGTCACGTTATCGATGGGAAAATTCATTTTTAGACAATAGGATTTGCCTGAGCGGCTAGAAGACACCGAGAGTAACAAGCGGTAAAAAATGGATTAGAAGGGAAAGTTTAAAAAAAAAAAAAAAAAAAAAAATTTAACTTGGGACTTCCCGTGGGCCGGATTTTGGATGCTCAGGGGCCGGACCCGGCCCGCGGGCCGTAGTTTGGGGACGACTGGTTTAAAGGCTTCTCTGTTTCCATTGTAGAGTACTCCCCCTAAAGTATATCAAATTGTCCACCCATAAATCAGTATCTTTTTTTTTTTTTAATGAAGGAGACAAACTGCGTCCCTGTCTGTATGTGTTTTCTCTATTTTATGAAGCGATTTGCAGGAATAGCGAGGTCACAACTACATTAGATGCAGTACATTACACACTGTACAGAGTCATGTTGTAAATGTTTCTGTAAATATTGTATAATATTAGGAAGGCGTGTCAACCCTCAGTACTAAGCACACTCAGAGAGAAAAGAAAGCTCGCTTGTGCACTTAAAGAGAAACTGCACTTTTTTTGGAATGTTGTCTATCATTCACAATCTCTATGCGAGACAAGCACATATATGAATTCTAATTTGTAAATGCATGCTCGCAAGAGTCAGCTAACAATGGAGGTAATGGGATTTTCTCTATTCCGTCGATAAAGCGCTCTAAAAATATCCAAAAACCTCCATCGACGTTTTATACACATGCTGTAAGTATACATGTAATGTAACAGGTACATTTATAATAACATGTAATATTTACATATTTTGGTCATTTTAAGCATAGTGCCATTCATACTTTTACATACGCATCACATCGCTCGCTAATTTTTTCAACAGCAACAACAACACTGCTACTCATGGCAGAAGACTTCATAAGAGAGTTTGGGACAATTGGTGATTCAAAACCTTATATTTCTGAGCCTGAATAATATATAACAAGGATGGGCAACAAGTTTTAGAATCTGAGGGATAAGCAGATTGAGCAAGTAGCACTATTGCTACGTGCTAAGAAATACAAACAAGGACTTAATAAAACAAACACTTACTGTACAATGTCTGCTCTCACTGAAATGCAGACTGGTGGAATGTTCAAATATTTACGTTTAGATGAATGACTGAATTAATTATTCAAATTGTGTCACAACGTGGACTATGGCGACGCAAATTACTGCGTGGATTGCTTTCCCGGAATGCAAGCGAACCAGACTGGACATGGCGTGAAGGTGATTGACATGATTTATTTTAACACTAACAAAAGGTGTAAGCAAAAAAAGTTTGTAAAACAAAACTGAGACTTGGACAGAAACTATGGACATAAAACAAAACTTACGTGGCATGGCATGAAGCATTAACTATGGTCTCAAGGGTGATCATGGCATGAAGTGAGCAGACGTAACAGAGGTATCATCAGATAATGTCGCCAGGCGGAATATCTGGCAACTATTGGCTTAAATAGTCTCTTCATTAGTGACAAAAGGTGCGTGAGTCCAAAACGTGAAACAGGTGAAAACTAATGGTCGTCATGGTGACAAAGCAAGGGAGTGAAAACAGGAACTAAAAAGAGTCTAAAAACCAAACAAAAACATAATCAAAAGACATGACAAATTAATTGACTGATAATTTTCATTTTATTATCGTCAACAACCTATTTTATTTACCCTGACGAAAACAAGACAATATCTAATACAAATGCAAGTTGACTGAGACGATAAAAAAATATTCACTGTTATCTTTGTCAAAAATTAAAAACAAGACAAATATGTTGACAGAAACATAATCCAGTCATTTTTTATTTTGTCTTGTAGATGGGTTGGACAAGTCAAAAATATATCCAATCACAGCTCTTCAACAGCACACATATGATAGAGGGGCCGGGAGTTAGTTACAAAGGAGAGCCAATCAAAGGCGTTTCCTTGTGAGATTAGGAACTAAATAAATTTTCGTCAAAAGACTACTTCTAAAACCTTAATTAAAGACTGCTGTCTAAAAAAACACTGCACGCAAAAGTTGGGCGCAAACTAGGGTCTTTTTGTGACTTTATTGCGATCTCCAGGCTAAAGTTGAATGTGAAAGTTGACCAACTTCTCGGTTTATGGCCACAACCTTCTACTATACAAGTAAGAGGCCTGATTTATAATTTACCACAAACTTTTACCAACTCGGAGGCAATGCGGCACCTCACCGGCTCAGTAACAGCTGCATAAGCGAGTTACTTCTGTGATCACGCACCGCTAAAAGTAGTTCCTCTGCATTAGCGTTTATAATAACAATAGTTGGTCAAGATGTAGGTCACAATATTTAAATGGAATATTGTTGGCAAATTTTGGATGATTTTTGAGGGATTTAGTTGACTCCCTTTTGCTTCATTATTAGCCACCTCGTACTGTATATTACAAATAAGATTAGATAAATATTGTTGGGGGGAATTTTGCCTATCGTTCACAATCATTATGAAAAACATGACGATGGATGGACTTTGTTGCTCACTTGCACACTAAAGCAAAAATGTGACACTCGCTGGGGCCTCAGCGCGGCCACCGCTGCTGCTCACTGCTCCCCTCACCTCTCAGGGGGTGATCAAGGGTGATGGGTCAAATACAGACGATACTTTTGTCACACCTAGTGTGTGTGTGACAATCATGGGTACTTTAACTTTAATTTTAGGTTTATGACAGCTATTTGATAGGGGAAATGTGCAAAATAAAAAATAACTAAAAAAAATTATACACTTATAAAAATCTTGAGAAGAAAAACTAAAAAGTCTGAAGTCATACAGACAAAAATATTTGGAACACAATGCAATGAAGAAATATTAATATTAGTTTGTTTATTATTAGTTATGTTTTTATTGTTTCTCTGCCTCCCCTGACCGCACATCCCCTGATGAACAGATCCTGAAAAGATGTACAAATTAGGATACACGTAAGGCAAGAGGCAAGACTTAAACAATAGCTGAAGTGTCAGTGCAAAGCAATGTGTCGTGGTCAACGGTGTGAAATCTCCTCACCTTCAATGCCACATTGGAGTCCCACAAGGTTCCATACTGGTCTCTTGCTGGTGAAGCTTATAGGTGGAACTGTAAACAAGCGCACTAAATACATTTGCTGTCTCATATAATTGTCACATACTGGAAACATGCAAACTATTAAATTGCACCAAGTTTTTGAATATACTTTATATAACTATAAACAAGTGTATGGACTCACATCCCCAATACTGAGATATTTGAGGTGACAATGAGAGTCCTTTTATACAAACCACCTTTTCACAGTCAGTCCTCTTGTGGGTTTTAACCTTTTGAATAACAACCCTCACATAATAGGATAATCTTATACGTACCGTATTTTTCGGACTATAAGTCGCAGTTTTTTTCATAGTTTGGCCGGGGGTGCGACTTATACTCAGGAGCGACTTATGTGTGAAATTATTAACACATTACCATAAAATATCAAATAATATTATTTAGCTCATTCACGTAAGGGACTAGACGTATAAGATTACATGGGATTTAGCGATTATCAGAGGTGGGTAGTAACACGCTACATTTACTCCGTTACATCTACTTGAGTAACTTTTGGGATAAATTGTACTTCTAAGAGTAGTTTTAATGCAACATACTTTTACTTTTACTTAAGTATATTTATAGAGAAGGAACGCTACTTTTACTCCGCTACTTTTATCTACATTCAGCTCGCTACTCGCTACTAATTTTTATCGATCTGTTAATGCACGCTTTGTTTGTTTTGGTCTGTCAGACAGACCTTCAAAGTGCCTGCCTTACTGGTGACGTTTCACTTCGTTCCACCAATCAGATGCAGTCACTAGTGACGTTGGACCAATCAAACAGAGCCAGGTGGTCACATGACCTGAGTTAAACAAGTTGAAAAACTTATGGGGGTGTTACCATTTAGTGGTCAATTGTACGGAATGTGTACTGTACTGTGCAATCTACTAATAAAAGTTCCAATCAATGAATCAAAAGTGTGAAGGAAAAAAGATACTTTTTCATTCCAACCATAAATCCCGTCAAAAGCCTAAAAACTGACCGCACATGAGGACGTTCCTGTCTTCACAATAAAAGTGCCGCTCCATCGCGCCTGCGCTTTCAAAATAAGAGTCTCCGAAAGCCAGCGCAAACAAGCTAGCAAGTTACGGAGTTTGACGCCAATATATTTCTTGTAAAGTGTATAAAAACGAATATGGAAGCTGGACAACTAAGATGCCAAAAACTCACCACTTTCATGTGGTATTAGACAGAAAGGAGGAACTTTTCTTCTCCTCCATTTGAAAACGTGGACGTTATCATCACGACTGTCTGATTACAATCAACGCAAGTCATCAGAATCAGGTAATACACCAACTTATATTCTAGTCTTCATGGAAGAAAGGAATCTATATGTTAAACATGCATGTATATTCATTAAAACACCTTTAACATGTAAACAAAAACAGCAAAATAAATACATATAAATTATATACTGTATATATCAATGTATATGTATGTATATATCAATGTATATGTATGTATATATATATATATACATATATATATATATATATATATATATATATATATATATATATATATATATATATATATATATATGATATGAGTGTGTATGTTACTCATCAGTTACTCAGTACTTGAGTAGTTTTTCCACAACATACTTTTTACTTTTACTCAAGTAAATATTTGGGTGACTACTCCTTACTTTTACTTGAGTAATAAATCTCTAAAGTAACAGTACTCTTACTTGAGTACAATTTCTGGCTACTCTACCCACCTCTGGCGATTATGAGTGACAGATTGTTTGGTAAACGTATAGCATGTTCTATATGTTATAGTTATTTGAATGACTCTTACTATAATATGTTACGTTAACATACCAGGCACGTTCTCAGTTGGTTATTTATGCGTCATATAACGTACACTTATTCAGCCTGTTGTTCACTATTCTTTATTTATTTTAAATTGCCTTTCAAATGTCTATTCTTGGTGTTGGGTTTTATCAAATAAATTTCCCCCAAAAATGTGACTTATACTCCAGTGCGACTTATATATGTTTTTTTCCTTCTTTGTTATGCATTTTCGGCCGGTGCTACTTATACTCCAGAGCGACTTATACTCTGAAAAATACAGTACAATGTCTTTGAAATTGACCTCAAAACCTGACTCAAAACCAGTCAGAACTGAACCCATTGAGCTGTTTGGACCTCATGGTCCGCGATACATAGATGTATGTAGCATGGGCCAGCAAACACCTACACATTTTTCCTTGATGCACAGTATTTGTTTTTGAGTGGTGTATGTAATAATGAGCACCAAATTCCAGACTTTATAGGTACTGGCGGAATTCCAACAGCACTACCGGGTGTTGATTCACATGAAATCAAACCATCCTTCCATATATTAATACCTTTCCTGGCCATGAAGTCACATCCGTTTGCAGACTAGGCACCGACTAAAATGTTTGGTGAAGAAACAAGCACTGAAGCAGCACTCACAACGGACTGAGCCAAACTGCCTCTAGGTAACTTTCAAATTTCAATGCCAACAAAGAAAACGTTTAAAACGTACTGTAAGGTTCCGCTCTTCCCAATGGCACTAGCTTGATTCTAATATTAATTAGCTCTGCTGTATATATGCTATTGATTAGCATTAGTGATGTTACATGCCGATTCCAACACTTCCAATGTTGGCAATGAAAACTAGAACTAAGACGCACATTGGAATTAAAAAGCTGGTGTATAATAAATACAATACTTACAGTGGACCTACTCAGTGGCCTAGTGGTTAGAGTGTCCACCCTGTGATCGGTCGGTCGGTTGGGAGTTCAAACCCCGGCCGAGTCATACCAAGGACTACAGAAAATGGGACCCATTACCTCCCTGCTTGGCACTCAGCATCAAGGGTTGGAATTGGGGGTTAAATCACCAAATATTATTCCCGGGCGCAGCCACCGCTGCTGCCCACTGCTCCCCTCACCTCCCAGGGGCTGATCAAGGGTGATGGGTCAAATGCAGAGAATAATTTTGCCACACCTAGGTGTGTGTGACAATCATTGGTACTTTAACTTTAGTGTAAACACTTTGGAGGACTCAACATAAATGACGATGTGATATTACTTTTTTCTGTACTGTATATAACTGTGCATACCACAACTCTTAGTACAAGAATTTACCCTGATCTCAGGTCATATCTGTTGCCTGCTCAGCAGCGACTGAATGACAAAGTGACAACAGCAAAGATTCAGTGCAGGGAATGCTTCCAATCTTGTCGCCTCTCGGGGCATTGATCGACAGTTCCTGTTAACATACACGTTCCTGTTTGGGGCGTTTGTCTCCTGCCACTGGAGTGTGCCTCGGCTCAGATTGGCAGATTTGAAAAGAGCTTTAGCTGCAAATGAGACGGTAGATGTGAAACATTGTGGCCTTGAGCAAAGAGATGGCGGGTAGAACGTCTTGAAGATATTAGACTTATAGGCTGGACTTACCATGGGGTGCTGACAAAGGTCAATGATGTTTGGGAGCACACGAGGAGGGACTTTGTTGTCCAGCTCACCACTGTCCAGGGACTGGGGGCGGTCTGTAGAAGGTCACGGAATAAGGTGGCATGTTATTTGGTGCAGTGATAGTGGACTGCTGCATTTTCTACTGCACCAATGAGTAAGCTTATGTGGATATTGACCAATTTCGGAGGGGACCTGTCTACATACTGTATGCTTCCGTCTGTTTTAAAAATGCAAAAACTATTGTACACTTTTTATTATTGCTGAGATTGCATTGTTATATAATGTTCATTATTTAATTGTCATGACTTGTCAAGAAGAGGGCAGCACGGTGGACAGGGGTTAGTGCATGTGCCTCACAATACGAAGGTCCTGAGTAGTCCCGGGTTCAATCCCTGGCTCGGGATCTTTCTGTGTGGAGTTTGCATGTCCTCCCCGTGACTGCGTGGGTTCCCTCCGGGTACTCCGGCTTCCTCCCACCTCCAAAGACATGCACCTGGGTATAGGTTGATTGGCAACACTAAATGGTCCCTAGTGTGTGAATGTGAGTGTGAATGTTGTCTGTCTATCTGTGTTGGCCCTGCGATGAGGTGGCGACTTGTCCAGGGTGTACCCCGCCTCCCGCCCGAATGCAGCTGAGATAGGCTCCAGCACCCCCCGCGACCCCAAAAAAGGGACAAGCGGTAGAAAATGGATGGATGGACTTGTCAAGACAGGTTTGGAATTTGGTTTCTATTGTGTCTTTATTTTGTTTTGTTTTCCTAACCAGTGCCCTTTCCCCTCTCTTTTCCGTTTCCTGTTTGACTTTTTTTTCCTACTCAGTCTGGGTGTTGGCTTCCTCACCTGTCTGTGGTTGGCAATCAGGGCACACCTGTTCCAGGTTGACAATCAGAATACTTTATATGCCAGGCCTGTCCTGTAGGTGGCGATTGTTTCATAGCTTGTGTTTTGCTTGCAGCTCTGTACTGCTTCTCTGTTTTGTGTCTATGTTACTCAACAGTGTTAGCTTCCAGTGCACTCTCTAGCTGCATTAGTTTTTGTTAGTGAGGCATTGAACCGCTTGAGCCAATTAGTTCAAGAATTCCTTAAAGCTTTGTTCATGCTTCTGCACAAGAAACCACCTGCTGGCCAAATGTATGACTACAAACAGCTGTGTCATAACCACATAATGTGCGATGCATTAAATGTTTGCATCTGTTATGGCTTTTGGAAATTACTATGAATCACAATAAATGTATGACCAAAAGGTTTTGAGGAATAACACATATGTATGATAAAATATTGTTTGTATTTTGCCAACCTGGTAGTATTACATGATATGGCAGGTTGTATAATGTTTATCTGACATCTTGGAACTGTTACTTTTGAAATTATGTGCAGAACAGAGATTATATTGTTAATGCTATGTCATTTTTTTTGAATGCCTATATGAAATGTGTCCAAGTTATTTCACCTAGTGACTAACTCTCTCTGAGCTGCCACCTTAACGTGGTAGAGGAGTTTGCGTGTCCCAATGATCCTAGGAGCTATGTTGTCCGGGGGCTTCTATGCCCCCTGGTAGGGTCTCCCAAGGCAAACTGGTCCTAGGTGAGGGATCAGACAAAGAGCAGCTCGAAGATCTCTATGAATAACACTGACAAGGAACCCAGATTTCCCTCGCCCGGACGCGGGTCACCGGGGCCCCCCTCTGGAGCCAGGCCTGGAGGTGGGGCACGAGGGCGAGCGCCTGGTGGCCGGGCCTGTCCCCATGGGGCCCGGCCGGGCGCAGCCCGAAGAGGCAACGTGGGTCCCCCCTCCAATGGGCTCACCACCCATAGCAGGGGTCATAGAGGTCGGGTGCGATGTGAGCTGGGCGGAAGCCGAAGGCAGTGCACTTGGCGGTCCGATCCTCGGCTACAGAAGCTAGCTCTTGGGACGTGGAACGTGACCTCGCTGGGGGGGAAGGAGCCTGAGCTAGTGCGCGAGGTGGAGAAGTTCCGGCTAGATATAGTCGGACTCACTTCGACGCACAGCAAGGGCTCTGGAACCAGTTCTCTCGAGAGGGGCTGGACTCTCTTTCACTCTGGCGTTGCCGGCAGTGAGAGGCGACGGGCTGGGGTGGCAATTCTTGTTTCCCCCCGGCTCAGAGCCTGTACGTTGGAGTTCAACCCGGTGGACGAGAGGGTAGCTTCCCTCCGCCTTCGGGTGGGGGAACGGGTCCTGACTGTGGTTTGCGCTTAAGCGCCAAACCGCAGCTCAGAGTACCCACCCTTTTTGGATTCACTCGAGGGAGTACTTGAGAGTGCTCCCCCGGGTGATTCCCTCGTTCTACTGGGGGACTTCAATGCTCATGTTGGCAGCGACAGTGAAACCTGGAGAGGCGTGATTGGGAAAAATGGCTGCCCGGATCTGAACCCGAGCGGTGTTTTGTTATTGGACTTTTGTGCCCGTCACAGATTGTCCATAACGAACACCATGTTCAAACAAAAGGGTGTCCATATGTGCACTAGGCACCAGGACACCCTAGGCCGCAGTTCCATGATCGACTTTGTAGTTGTGTCATCGGATTTGCGGCCTCATGTTTTGGACACTCGGGTGAAGAGAGGGGCGGAGCTTTCTACCGATCACCACCTGGTGGTGAGTTGGCTGTGATGGTGGGGGAGGATGCCGGACAGACCTGGCAGGCCCAAACGCATTGTGAGGGTTTGCTGGGAACGTCTAGCAGAGTCTCCTGTCAGAGAGAGTTTCAATTCCCACCTCCGGAAGAACTTTGAACATGTCACGAGGGAGGTGCTGGACATTGAGTCCGAATGGACCATGTTCCGCGCCTCTATTGTCGAGGCGGCTGATTGGAGCTGTGGCCGCAAGGTAGTTGGTGCTTGTCGTGGCGGTAATCCTAGAACCCGTTGGTGGCCACCGGCGGTGAGGGATGCCGTCAAGCTGAAGAAGGAGTCCTATCGGGTTCTTTTGGCTCATAGGACTCCTGAGGCAGCGGACAAGTACCGACAGGCCAAGCGGTGTGCGGCTTCAGCGGTCGCAGAGGCAAAAACTCGGACATGGGAGGAGTTCGGTGAGGCCATGGAAAACGACTTCCGGACGGCTTCGAAGCAATTCTGGACCACCATCCGCCGCCTCAGGAAGGGGAAGCAGTGCACTATCAACACCGTGTATGGCGAGGATGGTGTTCTGCTGACCTCGACTGCGGATGTTGTGGATCGGTGGAGGGAATACTTCGAAGACCTCCTCAATCCCACCAACACGTCTTCCTATGAGGAAGCAGTGCCTGGGGAGTCTGTGGTGGGCTCTCCTATTTCTGGGGCTGAGGTTGCTGAGGTAGTTAAAAAGCTCCACGGTGGCAAGGCCCCGGGGGTGGATGAGATACACCCGGAGTTCCTTAAGGCTCTGGATGCTGTGGGGCTGTCTTGGTTGGCAAGACTCTGCAGCATCGCGTGGACATCGGGGGTGGTACCACTGGATTGGCAGACCGGGGTGGTGGTTCCTCTCTTTAAGAAGGGGAACCGGAGGGTGTGTTCTAACTATCGTGGGATCACACTCCTCAGCCTTCCCGGTAAGGTCTATTCAGGTGTACTGGAGAGGAGGCTACACCGGATAGTCGAACCTCGGATTCAGGAGGAACAGTGTGGTTTTCGTCCTGGTCGTGGAACTGTGGACCAGCTCTATATTCTCGGCAGGGTCCTTGAGGGTGCATGGGAGTTTGCCCAACCAGTCTACATGTGTTTTGTGGACTTGGAGAAGGCATTCGACCGTGTCCCTCGGGAAGTCCTGTGGGGAGTGCTCAGGGAGTATGGGGTATCGGACTGTCTGATTGTGGCAGTCCGCTCCCTGTATGCTCAGTGCCAGAGCTTGGTCCGCATTGCCGGTAGTAAGTCGGATCTCTGCTTTTTGCAGATGATGTGGTCCTGATGGCTTCATCTGGCCAGGATCTTCAGCTCTCGCTGGATCGGTTCGCAGCCGAGTGTG